>NW_027507519.1:0-2500 GCF_052324685.1 Brachyhypopomus gauderio
AACACCTCCACCTGTCCTGATGTGATGAGACACCCACACACCACCTGCAGGCCTTTCTGACAGTCTGCTTCTTCCTCTTTCCCAAAGACCAAGAAATCCCTCAGACTCAAAAAAATCTCACTCTCTCTGACATTCTCCATCTCATACTCACTCCTTATCAGACTCTCTCCATCTCATACTCACTCATTATCAGACTCTCCATCTTAGACTCACTTCATATCAGACTCTCTGCATTTCAGACTCACTCCTCATCAGACTCTCCATCTCATACTCACTCCTTATCAGACTCTCTCCATCTCATACTCACTCATTATCAGACTCTCTCCATCTCATACTCACTCATTATCAGACTCTCCATCTTAGACTCACTTCATATCAGACTCTCTGCATCTCAGACTCACTTCATATCAGACTCTCTGCATCTCAGACTCACTCCTGCTCATTCTCTCTGTGTACCATGCACATATAGTATGTGTGGGCATAAAACACACAGGGTTAAAGGTCACACCAGTACATGAAGTGAATGTTCTGTCTCATCCTGGTTTTGTTCCTCTGTCTTAGCATGCTGGTGGCCCTTGGACAGAGAGAGCACAGACGTGTGGAGAGACGTGTGGAGAGACGCGTGGAAATGCAGCTACAGATGTATCCGTACCACTCTCACTCTCTCTCTTCCTGCACTGACCTACGTCGCGTCCAGATGGTTGCCAGCTCAACTTAAGCCCAGATCCTTAACTCGGCGAGACGTTTATATTGGCCAATAAATTTGAGCATGGGGACGCTGTATCTGTACTGGTTGTTAGATCTCAGGTCTTTTGATGAAACATCTAGGGGGTAATCAAGCGTCAGCACTAACAGCCCCCACACGCAGGAGGGAGGTGCCCACCGACTCACTCACCATAGTGCACTTCACCATTAGCAATTTGTGGTCTGTCCACAGTATAAAGTGAAGTGAGACTTTATCATGCGGTAGGGGTTTTCCATAAACACCCTTATTTCTATGTCATGTTTCATTATATAACATACCCTTACGCGTGGAGAAGCCTGCCACACGCATCTGAGCACTACGGCTGCCATGAAAACCTCTTTCAAACTTTCAGGGAAATCTTCTGAGGGTTTTTTATGTGTGTATGTGTGTGTGGATGTGCATGCATATGTGCTTTTTCCTAATTACCAAGAAATTCAAGGTACCTAAAATTAATCCCGGAGCTCTTAGAGCTGTGTTTTCCAGGGAAAAAGACGAAAGCAATAAATTAGAACCCTTAGTCAGGAATTTTCCGAGATGTCAGTGAGATATGTAGTGTGAATGCTCAGCGCATTGAGAAGCTGCATCCTGACGTCTCCTGACGCGTCTGAATATTATTCATGCACTTTCTGTCCATACTGAGTTAACCTGTAATACAGCTGTTGGAAAAATATTGTAGTCTGTCATGGTGAGTTGCCCCCACTTACTGCTACAAGACTTTCCACAAGCTTAAATCAATCTCCGTCCAGTAGAGAGAGAGTGAAAGAGAGCGAGAGAGAGACAGACAGACAGACAGTCAGAGAGAGAGAGACAGACAGCAAGAGACAGGGAGAGCAAAGATGAAACAGCTGAATAAAGCAGTAGTTAGCTCAGTATTTCAGAACCCCCAACCCCTAATAAAGTTAGGTCCATTCTGATTAAACACTGATTAAAAGTCTGTAGAAATAACCGTAATTCTTGATAGTGTAGGTAGAGTGTATGTGTGCATCTGTGTGTGTGCACACTCGTGTCTCAGATCTCATTTTAATGGGCTGAGGAATGGTGCTATTAGAAAGAGAGTATTTTCAACACCACGTCCCTCATGAAAAATTGAACACACTCATCATGAATCCACAATGGAAGAACCTCCACTTCCACATGCCGATGGACACAGGATGCAGGAGGAAGCTCTGCAGGAGCACCTGCTCTCAGACAGACGTGTGGACCATCACCACGGCCTGACAGCCCTCAGCTAACCTCATGGTGTGTGAGCAGAGTGGGGATGGGACACAGGGAAGGGGGTGGGGCCCAGGGAAGTGGGCGTGGCAAGATCTCCATGTGTGGGTGGAGACAAGGGTGGGCCGGGGGAGGGGGGGTTTCCAGTGGAAACAGACAGCAGGTTGGCAGACGGGCACAGTGTTGGCACTGCGGTGGGGTTAACACAAAAGGCTGGATGACAGCTACAGCAGAGAGGCCATGCCCACGTTCATCCACACACACACACACACACACACACACACACACACACACACACACACACACACACACACACACACACACACACACACACACACACACACACACACACACACACACTGCCTGAAGACAGGGAGACCTCCTCCCACACCTTCTCTCATTGGCTCTCTTTCAGTCATTATTTCTGCCATCATCTCTGCTGTTGCTGCCTCTCTTTCACTTTCTCTCTTTCTCTCCCTCTCTCTCTCTTTCTGTTCTCCACACATGCTCATTTTCACTAGAACATTCCTGGACGCTGGTTTG
>NW_027507519.1:7500-27500 GCF_052324685.1 Brachyhypopomus gauderio
AGCCTGGTCACGTGACCATCTGGGAAGGCCCGCGGCGGTGTGGAGACCCATGCAGAAACGGCATGAACGTGGAGGTTCATCCCCCTTCCACGACTGATCTCGATCAGACCGGAGAACATGCCGTGCTGACAGCTGGAGCGTGTCTGGCCAGCCCAGCGGAGGGAGAGCGGGGCTGAACCGGACCCTATCTCCGCATCGCACCGACCTGCGCCCATGACGAGACCAGAGGTCTGCTCTTGTTATTCGGTCCTTCGCCCCAGCAGGAACAGGCAGAGGTCATAGGTCACTTGTAGGTTTTTGTGGAGCCAGAGGTTTAGGTGTGAGTCACTCTTGGATATGCAGTGCTAGGTGCTGTTCTAGCAGTTAATAAAACTTCATGGAAAGTTGACAGAACTGATAAGGGGGATTTTAGGGCTTTTGAAGGAGTTTTTATGTTTTCAGTTTTGGTATCACTTGGAGAAATAAACACAGCACTCCTTGACCTTGTGACCCTGTTATCTTGGCAATGCCATCTGACCTTAAAGGACTTTGAAACGTGACCCCTCACCCTTACAAAAAGATAAGATCAGTCAGCAGTTTCAAGTTAAGACTACTGACGTCATTTACTGTAAGAACAATTCATTAACCCGCTTAGACTCACATCTGCTTTTCCAATCACATTTCACACTGAAAGCTGAGTCACATAAGCAGAAAGGAGATGGCAACATCAGAGGAGGTAGCAGAACGTTTCAAAGTCCGTGCAGCAGCAGGTCTGTGTGGCAGGTCTGTGTGGCAGGTCTGTGTAGCAGGTCTGTGTGGCAGGTCTGTACATGGAGCAGGTGCATAATGCAGCGTAAATTACCTTTCGATCGCTGCCTCTTTGCATGTCTTGTTTGAAAATTTCACAATAAATGTTGTGCCATTAGCAAGCAAACACGGGTGAGTGACCCATATTGAGCAAATGGCTGTTTTTCATAATGGTTGAGGGATTGATATGGACTCTAGGGTGCAGTGATTTATTGGGCTCCCTGGTGTGTTAAGCTTCTCTGTCCATTAAGTCAGAACACAAATAAAGAAACGTGCGTTAGAAACATGTGGGCTCGGATGTTACTTCTGCTCTGAAGCAGAGACGGATGGAACACTAACCAGTACACCGGTACATACCCCTGTGTTCATACCCCTGTGTTCATACCCCTGTGTTCATACCCCTGTGTTCATACCCCTGTGTGTAGACCCCTGTGTTCATACCCCTGTGTTCATATCCCTGTGTGTATACCCCTGTGTTCATACCCCTGTGTTCATATCCCTGTGTTCATACCCCTGTGTGTATACCCCTGTGTTCATACCCCTGTGTTCATATCCCTGTGTTCATACCCCTGTGTACATACCCCTGTGTTCATATCCCTGTGTTCATACCCCTGTGTACATACCCCTGTGTTCATACCCCTGTGTACATACCCCTGTGTACATACCCCTGTGTTCATACCCCTGTGTGTATACCCCTGTGTTCATACCCGTGTGTTCCTACCCCTGTGTTCATACCTCTGTGTTCATACCCGTGTTCATACCCCTGTGTTCATACCCCTGTGTTCATATCCCTGTGTTCATACCCCTGTGTACATACCCCTGTGTTCATATCCCTGTGTTCATACCCCTGTGTTCATACCCCTGTGTACATACCCCTGTGTTCATACCCCTGTGTACATACCCCTGTGTACATACCCCTGTGTTCATACCCCTGTGTGTATACCCCTGTGTTCATACCCGTGTGTTCCTATCCCTGTGTTCATACCTCTGTGTTCATACTCGTGTTCATACCCCTGTGTTCATACCCCTGTGGTCATACTCCTGTGTTCATACCTGTGTGTTCATACCTGTGTTCATACCCCCGTGTTCATACCCCTGTGTGTATATCCCTGTGTGTATACATCTGTGTTCATACCCCTGTGTTCATACCCCTGTGTGTATACCCCTGTGTACATACCCCTGTGTACATACCCCTGTGTACATACCCCTGTGTGTATATACCTGTGTGTATATATCTGTGTTCATACCCCTGTTTTCATACCCCTGTGTATATCTATCTGTGTTCATACCAATGTGTTCATACCAATGTGTACATACCCGTTTTCATACCCCTGTGTATATACATCTGTGTTCATGTATATGTCTCTCTGTTCAGAGAGAGATGTCCCTGTGTGTGTGTCCCTGTATGTGTGTTCCTGTGTGTGTCCCCCTATGTGCGTGTGCATGTCCCTGTGTGCGTGTCCCTGTGTGCATGTCCCTGTGTGCGTGTCTCTATGTGCGTGTCCCTGTGTGTGCGTGTCCCTGTGTGCGTGTGCCTGTGTGTAGGCCATGAGGGGAGGATACGCTGGAATCCTTACCTATCTGACTCATGCTCTGACCTCAGGGGGGAAGAGTTGACCCTAGCAAGATGACCCCAGCCAAGCCGGAGCCCTGAAGGATCGGGGGTGTTTCTGCCCAATGACATCACAATGACATCCTATAGTATAAATACAACCTAGCACACAAACAACAGACTCTGCCACACACTCTAAAATGTAAAAAGCAATATTTTAGGACAATAAAAAGTCTTCACACTTCACAGTCAAACTTAATATCCTCATATTTATGTTTTCTCAAACTTTTCTTGCCTTGTTCAAAAATATGTTTGCAGAATTAATTGGACAGCAGTACTTTCCAAATGTTGCTGTTGACCTCTGACCTCCATGGTGTGTTGGCGCAGGGCTCTTTTGGGCCTGCGGGGGCACTGCGGAGACCTCTAGTGCAGTCAGTGAAGCACTGTGTGCTTTAAGAAAGCAACAGCTACTTGTTTTGACATCATCACTCAAATCTGAAATGACTTTTTTTGGTGTTGTTTCCTTGATAATTATATAGCCCGTATGCAGTTTTTATCTTTCGTGCCATTTGTCATTTTCTTACCTTTAATCAAACTTAAATCAAGGAGGAAAAAAAAGTGTCCTTGAACCACCCAGGGACACGATGGAAGGAAAGATCCCCCAGCACAGAACATCCATCTCTGTGGATTAGCATGAGAGCATCATTTCCTCTTTATGTATGGTCACAGGCAACTTTATCATTCACTTTACATGAGCACGGACCGAGAGGGAGAGGAGACCTTGAAGCATTACTGCGCTAGATCTGATCCAATCAAAAAGGAACAGAAGCCGATTCCTTATCTCTTAAGATACCACATTTCCCTCTCTCCAGACAGAAATGAGGAAGAAGAAAGACAGAGAGAGAGAGAGAAAGAGAAAGAAAATGGAAATGGGGCAGGATAGAGAGACAGAGTGAGAGAAACAGAAAGAGTGAGAGAAACAGAGTGAGAGAAACAGAGAGAGAGAGAGAGAGAGCGAGAGAGAGAGACAGCTTTTGCAAATCATTTGATTACTTTGGACTGAAATGGAGGAGAAGCAGGCTCCTTGGGTTCCCTGGAGCTCTGCGCTGTGTGCAGAAATCACATTAAATCCTGCCGCTTCTGCATTTGTTTTAAGATTTCAAAATAATTAACTGAGCGAAATGCTGTTATGGATCCAGAATGGGATTAAATGGAACATTAAGAGTTCTTTAGATTGAAGACACAGCAGAACAAAAATGACTTTCTCTACGATTTGACTCAGTACTTATTTTTTCATATGTGTGTGTGTATGTGTGTGTTTTAACATTTGGGTATTTAATGATGCCTTTGGCCCGCTGCACATGCCGGGTGTGTGAGACCGTTCTGTGTGAGACTGGTGGATCCGTACGGCAGCACGCCTGTCCCTTCCTCGCTGCTGGGCAAACCAAGGGCAGCGTGGCGGGCGGATCCGTCCCGCGGGTCGCCGTAGGACGTGGAACCCAGGGTCATCGGGTCGGACGTGCCCTCTTCTCCCCTTCCTTATGGTCCAGCCCCAGAGACACACTGCAATCAACGGCCAATTACTCCGTGTTCTTTTACAGCCCGCTATACATCGGCCCAATTCCCTCCGCAGCGTTTCGCCGTAAATGGGGAAGATAATGTGCGGATAAGAGTGGGCGATGGTGCGGGCGGTTAAAGCCGTGAGCGGAGCTCCGGACGACCCTCTTTAATAACCTTTTGTTAATATCGCTGGAGTTGCCCTGCTGGTAATCACACTCCGGATTGGCGTGTAAAGGTGGTCCCGTCCCCGTGCCGGGCCGCCCGGCCTCACACGGATCTAATTAACTCGTCGTGAGTTTCATTACTGTGGAGGGCTCTCAGCTAGCATTGTGGTTCAAGTGTATAATTGTCATATTAGAGACACTGCCTTTGGGAGATCAAGTAGTGTTTCAATCGGGGCTGCTTGGGGTGCCGCAGACAGAGGAACAGACTGACATCAGCCGCGCTGGCCGCCCCCTACGATGTTTTATTAGCCAAAAGAAATTGTCTTACATCTGTTCGTTTTAAACTCCCTCTGTCTCTAGCACCGCCCCCCCCCCCCCCCAAACCTCAGGTGAGAGTGACATAATGAATCTCCATTTGAGATGTCAACACAGATGAGGGTGTTTGTTAGGGTTTTTGAGGGTGTAAATACATGGCCACATTCTCAGCACACCCATGTTCACAGAGGTGCTCTTCAGTCTAACCTCTAGGAGGAGGAGCGCTAGAGCTCGCGGACGGGTGTCGTCAGGAAGAGAGGGAACAGAAGGAGTGTGTGGGAGTGTCCCAGACTGCTTGGGCTTCTGTAGAAGAACATGGGGGAACGTGGGGGAACATGGGGGAACGTGGGGGAACATGGGGGAACATGGGGGAACATGGGGGAACATGGGGGAACGTGGGGGAACATGGGGGAACGTGAGGGAACGTGAGGGAACATGGGGGAACGTGAGGGACCATGGGGGAACGTGAGGGAACGTGGGGGAACATGAGGGAACGTGGGGGAACGTGAGGGAACGTGGGGGAACGTGAGGGAACGTGAGGGACCATGGGGGAACGTGAGGGGACGTGGGGGAACGTGAGGGAACGTGGGGGAACATGAGGGAACGTGGGGGAACGTGAGGGAACGTGGGGGAACGTGAGGGAACGTGAGGGAACGTGAGGGAACATGGGGGAACGTGAGGGGACGTGGGGGAACGTGAGGGAACATGGGGGGACGTGGGGGAACGTGAGGGAACGTGAGGGAACATGGGGGAATGTGAGGGAACGTGGGGGAACATGGGGGAACGTGGGGGAACGTGGGGGAACGTGGGGGAACATGAGGGAACGTGGGGGAACATGAGGGAACGTGGGGGAACATGAGGGAACATGGGGGAATGTGAGGGAACGTGAAGGAACGTGGGGGAACATGGGGGAAGATGGTAGACGAGGCTCAGGCAGCTCCGAGCTTGATCTCATCGACAACGTCGACGTGGAACCACTTACAGGAGGGCATTGATTTCTTTAGCTGTTCACCAGGGAAGAAGGAACTGACAGAGAGAGAGAGAGAGAGAGAGAGAGAGAGAGAGAGAGAGAGAGAGAGAGAGAGAGAGAGAGAGGGAGAGAGAGAGGGAAAGAGGGAAAGAGAGGGAGAGAGCGGAGGTGATTGTCTTTACTATAGAGCTCAGAGATGCTCTCCTGTCTCATAATGGCACTTCAGAAAATCCTTCTGATCTGATGGTGCCTTATAAAGACTGACAGACTTCATGGAGAAATGGGGGGGGGAATGTGATTCTTTAGATCTTCCACTTAGCAAACGACCCTGCAGGGGAGAACGAGGGAGTTGGGAGCAGAAGAAAGGTGTGTGATGAAGGAGAGGACGTGAGGGCATCAGAAGGGAAGAGAGTGACTAGGCGTTTCAGACTGGCTCGACATGCTGTAAAACGCCTAAGTGGTTTCTGCTGTACGGCAGCAGGCGTAAAGATGAGCAGACAAAGGGCGCAAATGTTCCCTAAGACCATTCCGAGATTTCCCATTTCAAGGGATTACCCATTGAAGCACAGTAATACAGAGCAGCGGGGAGCCAGAGGAAGGGTTTAGGGACGCCCATGGTCACCGCACGGGGGGCCCTTTCAAATGCTTCACTCACTCACACACACTTGCTCCGGTTTCCTTCCAAGGAAGAAAGCCGCCAAATCACAGAGCACCCTCACTGCGAGAGGAAGTCCCTGCAACAGGAAGTCTCTGCGACAGGAAGTCTCTGGGACAGGAAGTCCCTGTGACAGGAAGTCCATGCTTCCCTGCGGATCAGGCTGGAGTGCGGAATGAATAAACTGAATCAGAGAAGGAGAGAAATAGAGTGAAAACCCCAGAACATTATGGAAGGGTGACGGAACGGGGCTGGTGGCACAGAGCAGAAACCAGATATTTTAAAAAGCTTGCTGGAATGAGCGGAGAGAGGATTGGCTGATCTAAGATCAGCTCCAGCCGTCTGTCTGACCTAATCATCAGGAAGCAGTGTGCATGAGTGTGTGTGTGTGCAAGTGTGCGAGTACATGCATGTATGATTGCTCATGTATGTATATGCAGTTGTATGTGTATGTATATATATATATATATATATATATATATATATATGCACATTGGTGTGTGTAACCAAGTATGTATGTGTATGTTTCTGTGTATGTATTTGTGCATGTGTGTTGGAATTTGTCCAAGTATATGTGTGTGTGTTTGAATATGTGTGTGTGTGTGTGTGTGTGTGTGTGTGTGTGTGTGTGTGTGTGTGTGTGTGTGTGTGTGTGTGTGTGTGTGTGTGTGTGTGCATGCCTGTGTGTATGCATGAGGTGTAACCTGCTCATACCTCATCCTCATGTGCACAGGCATGCTTGCAGAATAAAGATGACTAATGCAGTCAGAGGCTTCCTGGGAAAACAAAGTTTTGCTTCCTCTGTGGGAACACTGCCACACAGCGCTCAGAGCACCGCCCTCAACACACACTTCAGCCCCGCCCTCGGCCCCGCCCTCGGCCCCGCCCTCACCTGAGCAGGTGACAGTTGTACAAAGGTGGACTCAAACGTTCCAATCTTCACTTTTTATCCCATGAATTCACTCTCTGTATGGTCTTCCCCTCCCAGCTGTCTGCATGTTTGATGCCAAACATACAGGTTTGGAGAAAGTGGGCGTGTCACTATGGCCATGGAGTTTAGAGAACTGACTGTAAACTGTGCACATCCACCAGCGCAATTAATTATAGAAGTCACCGAGTTGTAAGGCAGGACACAGCATGGCAGCCTGCTCATGTTGACATGTTTTATAAATAAGACGATCGTGGCATGCTAATTACACACCACTGGCATTGTGATTAAAACCCTATTCACTGAACACTTGCTAACACTGGCTATTTCATTGAGCAGGTGTCAGCAGTGGATCCAAACAGCCAGGACGTGTCCAACGTCTGCGCTGAGGTTAAACGTCTAAACACCAGCTCTCCCTCGCCCCTCTGGGTGAGTCAACAGAGACTGTCGCCATGGAGAAGGTTGTTGGAAACAGATGTGCTGAGACAAGTGATAGCTCCTCCCCTCCCTCATCCCCATAAGGGCTTTTGGATTTCCCAGCCTGTCCAAAGCACTGCTGGTTTGTGTGTGTGTGTGTATGTGTGTGTGTGTGTGTGTGTGTGTGTGTGTGTGTGTGTGTGTGTGTCAGCATCAGTGTATGGTATTTTCAAAACTCTTGAAGGAGGTTGAAGGAGATGTAGGAGTGTGTGTATTATTACTCTGGTTGAAGGAGGTGTAGGCGTGTGTGTATTATTACTCTGGTTGTAGGAGATGTAGGAGGTGTAGGTGTGTGTGTGTATTATTACTCTGGTTGAAGGAGATTTAGGAGGTGTAGGCGTGTGTGTATTATTACTCTGGTTGAAGGAGATGTAGGAGGTGTAGGCGTGTGTGTATTATTACTCTGGTTGTAGGAGATGTAGGAGGTGTAGATGTGTGTGTGTATTATTACTCTGGTTGAAGGAGATGTAGGAGGTGTAGGCGTGTGTGTATTATTACTCTAGTCGTAGAAAGACGGCTTCAGTGTTTGGTTTTGTCAAAACATTTTAGAGGTACAGAAAAGACCTAGAATGTGTGTGTGTGTATTTGTACATGTGTGTATATGTGTATGTGTGTGTGTGTGTGTATGTGTGTGTGTGTGTGTGTGTGTGTGTGTGTGTGTGTGTGTGTGTGTGTGTTGTTAGTGTACACACATCACATGTTATAGGAAATAAGACATGCAGATACACATGTGTATTTGTTTTGTTAGTGTACGCTCATCACATATTATAGGAAGTAGACATGCGGATACATGTGCACATATCTATTCTAGAACATTCTGTATCAGCCACAGATATAAATTTTTACGTCTTTTTGAAGTGTTCAAGATATTATCTTCAGATTCTCCTGAAGATATCATCATGAAAATACGTCATTCAGCTGAAGTACTTGTGTTGTGATATGTTCTGTAGGCCCACAGTAAAACATGCATTCCAACTGATGGTCCCAGCCGAGTCTGTGGGCTCGGTCCATGTGTACTTGGTAACACATGCACACACACTGCTACACTACAAGAAACACAAGAAGAACATGATGAGATTTTTTATGAGGAAGTTTCCAGAATGAAGAGCTCGCTGCCTGTACTGTTAAGGACACGTGGACTCATCACGGCGCATGAACGTGGCTCTGATAGCAGAGGGCCAGGTGACGTTCAGGTGGACGTGCTGGTGACGTTCAGGTGGACGTGCTGGTGACGTTCAGGTGGACGTGCTGGTGACGTTCAGGTGGACGTGCTGGTGCTGCAGAGGAGGTGCAGGAACTCAACGCCCCCCCCCCCCCCCCCCCCCCCCCAATCAGCCCGCTGGACTTTTATCATGTGCACAGATCGATTCTCATTCTTAATTGTTCAATACTCTGGTGCTTGAGACCATCAATTTGCTCCTACTACAGCTTGTAAAAGAGTGAGAGTGTCTGTGTGTGTAGTAGACAGAGAGAAAGAGAGCGGCTGATAACAGGATAAGAAGCCAATCAGAGCTCTGTGGTCCTGTGGATCTGGGAGCAGAGGAGTGTTGGTGTTGATAGTGGCTTTGAAGCCCAGCTCTGAGGTACCCCCCCCCCCCCCCCCCCCAACAGGAGTGAAGCCTTCCTTAGATACCAGGATCACAGAAGCAGCCCTCACTCTATCCATCACTGCAGGAGTCACGTAGCCCCCTGCCCTAGCCACACCCCCACCCCCAGCCACACCCCCAGCCATGGCCACACCCACAGCCACACGTAGAGATGCCTTGCTGAGAGTATACTTTCACTCTCACACCAGTTTTAAATCCCCTGTTACCACAGGCATGTTGGGATGACATGCGACTGGACAGATAGTATCTGCTTGTGATTGGGCATAGCAGTACACCAAAGGCTGCCACTTGAATTGAACGTGGCATTATAGCAATGATAGGGCTGTGGTGGGAGGGGGCGGGTACTTGAACATACTGGGCTGAACATACAGAAATAAGAGGCATCCCAGCTCTCTGAAGGGCGAATAATATGAATAATAATATCCTACTGAATACTCACATACTTCATGCATCTGCCACAACAGATGCGTGTGTGTGTGTGCGTGTGTGTGTGTGTGTGTGTGTGCATGTGTGTGTGTGTGTGTGTGTGTGTGTGTGTGTGTGTGTGTTGGGGGGAGTGTAAACGACACAGCTGTCGAGCGGCTCAGCAGAGGAACAGGGTGAGCCTAAGGCAGATTGTCTTTTTTTTGCCGTTGTGTTCTTGTGGGCTGCGTGTACAGTGTCATGAAGGCTACTAGAGCTGGCCAGACACGGAGCTCAGGAAAAGTCACTCTGGAGCTCAGATTGGGAAAAATGAAACTCCTTCCAACTAGAAAGAGAAAAAAAAGGAGAAACGTGTCCCACAAAGACATTTACATGAAGGTCACAGAAGAACTCTTTCACCATACCCTTGTCCTGACTGCTACATTCTCCCTCTCACTCCCTCTCTCTATCTCTCTCTCTCACTCCCTCTCTCTATATCTCCCTCTCACTCCCTCTCTCTATCTCTCTCACTCCCTCTCTCACCTTCTCTCTCCCTCTCATTCTCTCTCTCTCTCCCTCTCTCTTTCTCTCTCACTCTCTCCTACTCTCTCCCTCTCCCTCTCTCTCTTCCACTGCCTTCCTCTCTCTACACCCCCCACCATTCTCTCTATCCGTGTGTGTATGGGTTTACAGATGTGTTGTGCAGATTTGGCAGTACAAAAGGCTCTGTGGAACAGCCGAGGTTTAGCTGGCCTGCTCACCGTAAGTGTATTTAGGTCCATTTAAACACGTCCTGTCTCCGACCTGTTTGCACTCTAAATCAACCTGCACACACACAGAAACGGTGGGAATTATGAGGTCACCTTAATTCCATTTTATATGAATGAAACCAATGCTAAAGCTGCAGCTACTGAGTACACACACACACACACACACACACACACACACACACACACACACACACACACACACACACACACACACACACACACACACACACACACACACACATACACACTGTGTGTCTGTATGAATACGTAGCCAAACTTCTGTCCCCTCTGCTGCAAATAGTCCCAGCATTCCAGTCATACCTCAAACAGGCTTCTACACATCCCTGTTTGTTACACAGAGAGACAGGGAGTGTGTGTGTGTGTGTGTGTGTGTGTGTGTGTGTGTGTGTGTGTGTGTGTGTGTGTGTGTGTAAAAGAGAGAGAGTGAGACGGAGAGAGTGTGAGTGAGTGTGTGTGTTAGGAGTGGGGGAGTTTAACTAAGAAAGCTAAGTAGTAGCAGTGTTAACATTGGCACTCCTGCCTGTCGGCACTACAAGGCTCTACTGGGACTGTTCCCACACGCTCACAGTTTTACAACAGAAGGGACAAAGCTCCAGGTGCCATGTGGGAACACACACACACACACACACACACACACACACACACACAACATACACACACCTCAAGGGGAACAGAAGCAATGAAAACGTCAGGAGAGACCCACGGCCTCTCTGAATTCAGACCTGTCCTGACCTGGGAAATCACTACAACACACTCATAAGCACACATGCACACACATACGCATGCACATACTCATACACACACACACACACACACACACACACACACACACACATGCACACATGCACATACGCACACACACATAAGCACACATGCACACACATACACATACACATGCACATACTCAGACACACACACACACACATGCACTTTCGCACACACTCATAAGCACACATGCACACACATACACATACACATACTCATACATACACACACACACACACACCACAGAAATCTCTCTACATATAAAAAGAGCATACATAATTGCATCTCCACCTGCAATAAAGGAAGGCAAAATAACCCAGGGGATTTTTCTGACAATCTAACAATGAAGACAGAACACATTCAGCCAAATGGGCCCCGTCTGCTTTAAAGCTCACCTCCCACTGAGACTACCCAGGGCTGCGTGGTGTGGGTGGGGTTGCTCGAGGGGGAGGGGGGGCTGGGCGGAGCTACGCTTAAACCCGCCCCAGGGTCTGTGTCCTACTCATGTTAAGAATGTGTTTGCTACTTGCTGCTGTGAGTATGTTCTGTCTATGTGTGTGTGTGTGTGTGTGTGTGTGTGTGTGTGTGTGTATGTGTGTGTGTGTGTGTGTGTGTGTGTGTGTGTGTGTGTGTGTGTGTGTGTGTGTGTGTGTGCGCGCGCGTGTGTGTGGGTGGATAAGAAGAAGGATACTGAATTGATTACAGTTTTTTGCAGACCCAAAAATTTGTATTTATAGCACAATTTTGACCTGGTATACAAATCCTTAAGCACATTCTGTGCCTTACATTCATTTAGCAATTCTAAAACACACTTTTTGCAAAACATTAAACACAGTTTCTCAGTTCTTTACTTCATACACAACATTCCAAATTGAAAACCATGTGTTTCTTTTGGAAAACTCACTGCCATGCAACTGCCACACCCACCTACCAATTATCCCAACGCAGTCCACACAGGTACAAACACTAGCTAATTATTACAAATCTTTAGTAATCACAGCCTAAGCCCTATAAAGAGGCCACAAATTAGTTTGCACAACAATGGGGTCCAATACTGTACAGAGATGATGAAGATGACGAGAAACCATAAGGGATGAGATCAGAGCCACTCTGTTTGAGCCGCCATGCGAGTTTTCTGGGGGCAATAGGTCCAGCCAAATCTGTGCTCCTACACTGTAGCATCATTCAGACGTTTGATTTCATGCCAATACAGTAAAATGTTCACATCATGCATTTTTTCAGAACTGCTAGACGACCTCTTGCTGGGATAAGAAACAGGCTATCCTCCCCAGAACAGAAAAAGACCTCATCAACATGGTCAGTGCAAACAATAGCATACCTTTACGACAAATCTGACAGCAAATCATTACTGACAATGTCACCTTCAGCAGAATCCTTTCAGTGACCCTCTCTGCACTGGGCCAGGGGCTATGAATATGCACAAGTATGTTCTGTTGTCCTCTCACTGATGCTTTATTCCAGTGTCCTGTGCCACACAATACTGACTACTTTATGCCTAATTCATACTGTCATACCGTACTGTAGCAAACACCACAGGACAGCGTGGACATCGTCAGAGTCCCTGGGCAGCATGGTGGCAACATCACAATATGTGCAGCCATTTTCCAGTGGTGATGAACGACAACATACTCATCCTCCATCACTATGGCGATGGACCGTATCAGTGTAGGTTTTGTTGTCGTTTCCACCGGGCTGCTCAAGTACTAAACTGGTTCACTGAACACCCACGATTTGTGGTGCTCCATCTCCACCTCCATCTCCACCTCCACCTCCACTCTCCCTTCCTCGGTTCTAGTGAGTGGGGTTTTTTTTTTTTTTTGCTATGGAGGTGGTCGCCAACCCCACCTTCACATATCCTTTCTCCAAGCAGTGGAGGAAGATTGTGGTGACGTTGATGGGGGAGCATAACAGGGGTGGATACATCACTCCAGAAGATACTTCTCCTGCTGTCTGGTCAGAGAGGACATCGGCTGTGATGCCCATGAGATTCTGTAGCAAGAAAAAACAAAAATGTGCCTTTTGTTACAGTTTTAGATTGTTTGCTTTTTCCAAATGTGTGAGAAGTTTTGTTGTGTGTGGCATTGGATACAGCGTGCTACATTTTGACAAAAAAGTTCAGAAATGAGGTGTTGAAGATTGCAAAAACCTGAGCAGGTCCTAAGCAGGTGGTCAAACAGCAATAAACCACCCCCTTGTTCCTCAGTCACAGATCTCCTGATGTCGACCTGGGGGACAACGGCACATCTTTGACTGTAGAGAATCAGAGATAATGTATTACTGTAATATTCCATACCTACATCAGAAAAGATGAAGAGGATTACCCCAGCTCCCCAAAAGACACTGTACAACTGCCATTCCACAGAACGAAAGTACAAACCTGTGCCTGCCAAAGCGTGGGTGGAAACGTGGGTGGAGGTGTGGGTGGAGGTGTTGGTGGAGGTGGGGGTGAGGGCATGCTTCACTCTGCTGCACTTTTCTGCTGGATAAACACGTTTTAGAGTTCCCCTGTACCTGCTCAGCTCTGTGACCACGCTCAAAGGTCAGAGTGTGTTAGGGCTGTTTTATTGAAATAGAGATGAAAAGATTTTTTTGTTTTTTTTTTAGCTGCAGGACCAACATGCAGGTGTTCAAATGAGTGCTGAAGTGAAGCCTATCTCTCCATCTGGATGCTCTCCTAAGGTGGCCTTAGTGGGCGGAGCTGGGGTTAATGGGAGAGAGAGGGGTGTCCTGAAGAGAGGTTGTGTTCTGAAGAGAGGGGGTGTCCTGAAGAGAGGGGTGTCCTGGAGAGAGAGGGTGTCCTGAAGAGAGGGGTGTCCTGAAGAGAGGGTGTCCTGAAGAGAGAGGGTGTCCTGAAGAGAGGGGGTGTCCTGAAGAGAGAGGGTGTCCTGAAGAGAGGGGTGTCCTGAAGAGAGGGTGTCCTGAAGTGAGAGGGTGTCCTGAAGAGAGGGGGTGTCCTGAAGAGAGGGTGTGTTCTGAAGAGAGGGGGTGTCCTGAAGAGAGAGGGTGTCCTGAAGAGAGGGTGTGTTCTGAAGAGAGGGGGTGTCCTGAAGAGAGGGTGTGTCCTGAAGAGAGAGGGTGTCCTGAAGAGAGGGTGTGTTCTGAAGAGAGGGGGTGTCCTGAAGAGAGGGTGTGTCCTGAAGAGAGAGGGTGTCCTGAAGAGAGGGGGTGTCCTGAAGAGAGGGTGTGTTCTGAAGAGTGGGTGTGTCCTGAAGAGAGAGGGTGTCCTGAAGAGAGGGGGTGTAGCTATGTAGCTATGGCAGTGACCACAGGTCGTGCTGCTGTGTGCTGTAATGATGCGTGGTGGAAGTGGCATGTGGTGTGAACTCTTCACACTCTCAGGGGTGAGAGGAGTGAAACCCTCGTGCTGCTGAGACTCTCACTAGGCCCCTCGGTGCTGAGCAGCAGAAAAGCATCGTCTGTATCCATGGCGACGATTGCTTTTCATCAGCGCAAAAAAAATCTTGCACATGTTACATTCTAGCTGGTTGTAAACTAATGGAGGTGTTTCTGATGTGAAGCTTGGTTTTGTTTCCACGGTGATCTTTGGGGCCCAGTGTCTGCTGATCTCTGCCCGCCCCACCGGACCGTCTTTGCTGTGCCTGTGTGAGGTATTTTAGCAGTGTGGGGTTGGCCAGATGCCCCGGGTGTAGCTCTGGGTGCAGGTCTGGGTGCAGCTCTGGGCGTAGCTCTGGGCGTAGCTCTGGGCGTAGCACGCAGGAGGAGCCGTGCTCCAGTTAATCTGTGATGCATTAGCAAACATGCAAACACTCCTCTACTGGCCATTAGTGGTTAACAATGAGAGGGATATCTAAGACAGTCCATTACAGTAATTCACCCCATCCACAGTGCTCTCTCCCTCTCTCTCCCTGTCCCTGTATCTCCCTCCTTCTCTTCCTCCCTCTCTTCCTCTCCCTCTATTTTCCTCTCTCTCTCTCTCTCTCTCTCTCCCCCTCTCCCCTGTGCCACTGCTTTCCATCCCTGACATCAGATCAATAATGCAAAAGCCTCCTTTCAGTCCTCCCTCGTGGTTTCCGTTTAAAAGGACCCTGAAACTAATGATGCAGGTTAATTGGCTTGTCATCGTTTGGGAGTTTACCAGTAAACGGGTGGGGGGGGGTAGAACAGGAGCCAGATGGAGAGAGGGTGACCTTAGAAACACTCGCTATCCTTGTTCGGGCCTTTGTGTTTGTGAGCTGCTGTGTTTCTGTCTGCTGTGATGAGGGTTTATTGTCTCGCTGTCTGACTGTTGGAGACCAAGATTTCCCTCTTGTGAAATGAGGTGATCCAAAAATAAACTCAGTGATGCTCAATTGGCCAAACTATTGAATTATTGCACAGTAACAGAGACCAATAGTTATTTTAGTGCACTAGAGAAAAATGGCTGTGGTTCAGCTGCCTTAAACAGAAAGTGTAGCATAGTCATCAGAGGCCTGATCGTTAGGAACATCCATCGTTAGGACCTTCTCATTATCAGACGGGGGACTGTTCTCAGGATCAGACAGCGAGACACAGGATCAGACAAATCCCCGTTGTGTGAGGTGCAGCTCACAAGTGGGTGAGTTTGACACACTTCTAATTGGTGTGTAGCACTGCTGCTGTGGCACCTATGAGATTTGAGGAGAAGGGTGAAGCTCCTCCCCCTCTCGGGCCCAGTACGTCAGCACTAATGCCAAATGAGTCACACCAGTGACAGGAATGCACCTTCATGTTGGCATTACTGCAGAAATCTGATAGCAGTGCTGAAGAGCGTGGGAGCAGGACAGCGGCTTGCTAGGACTGCTGCGGGACCAGTTGTCTTAATCTAGCATGACATAATCCAGCATGATTTAATCCAGCATGACATAATCCAGCATGACATAATCCAGCATGACTTTTTCATTTTTCTAAACAGTAAAGGGCTACAATGTACTATAATGTACTACAGTGTACTAAAGTACACCACAGTGTACTACAGTGTCCAGTTTTAGACTGCGTGGGGAACATACATGCTTTCTGACACGTCAAGGATGTTAGAACTTTTAAAGACAATACAAGGACTGTTCCCAAAGCACCAAGAATTAAAGCCAACCATTACAGAAAGACAAAATTAGACAGAAATATACCATTTGAAAGAGTGTAAAATGGGTCCATTAATTCTGATTAGTACATAAATGAATGGGTTATGCTCAGGCAGAAATGTGCTGTAAGGACTTTAGTCCACACACATATAGCTCAGTTTTATAGCTCAAGGGTCACATACTGCTCAAGGATCAAATTTATTATTACAAATTTTTTAAATATTGGTAGTGCCACAGGTCTGTTTATGTGAGAATGTCTTGTGCCCTCCGTGTGGAGAACTGGATCCCGACCTGTGCAGGAGTAGAATACCTGCAGGAAGACGCAATGCAGTGAGGACACACTGGAACTCCGTGGGACACTCGGTACCAGTACCAGTGTGGAACCCCACAGGACACATGTGAAGATGGAGGTGAGGGGTGGAGCTCTATGCAGGGGTTGGCTGTTAGGGTTTTTGATTGGATAAAGCTGCTTCCCCTGGAATACAGGGGGAGGAGTCTGGGGGAGGAGTCCAAATCTGTTTTTTTTTTCCCAGTGTGTGATATGTGTGTTGGTGAAGTGGGCCGCACAGGAGAACACTCTGAGTCTGAACTTTGTGATGGGAGACCTTGACAGAGCTCTCATCGCTAATGAAATATCACTCTGCTTTATCAGCGAGGAGACAGTCCCACTAACTTCAATAGGGTTTAATTTAAAAGATCCATACTACCAGTTTTCTGAAAACTGACTTTTTAACATATTTTTTAAATGATTAGGGTGAATAGAGACAGGTGATTACTTTACTGAGCTATGAGAGAAGCACTTAACTGGCCTACAGATGATACCATACAGTGGGAATTGATGACCAGTTAAAGCCCTGACTCATGTTTACAGACATGTTCTAAAATGGTGATATGTGTGAAAAGATGCACAATTGGCTGATGCTTCCCACCAAGATCCTCTCTTATTTCTCATTGGCCGTGTGGTAGGACACACGGTGCTTTGTTGTCCCCGATAAAGAGACAATCCCGAGCGATGTGCCTTCGTTAGAATTACTGTGACGTGGAAACACTCTAGACAAGGACGGCTGGGATGTTTACGACACGCACACCTGCGCTAAGGTCGACATCTCAAACAGAATAAATCAGTGAACACTGTCATCAGTCCTGCCGTCTCAGAGCACAGAACTGTTCCCAAACACAATAGAATGCAAATGAATGCCACATGGGCTTTTTGCTCACAATGGCAAAGTCTAGCCATGTGTCACACACACACACACACACACACACACACACACACACACACACACACACACACACACACACACACACACACACACACACACACACGTGTGAACTATGTCCACTGTCATATGGGCTCAGTGCAGAGCAGTTGAATGCCCTCTTTCGTACTGGGCCAGGTTCTGTTCCAGGTGCCAGGTTGCATGCACACGCAAATCAATCAGCCCTTGTTCTAATCACTCCCACTTATATCAGTTTGCAAATAAATGACCCCCCCACACCCCCCCGGAGGAGGGGGCCGATCAATAGGGGATAAGGTAAAAGTCTCTCCGGTTTCATGGCCCGTGGGTAGAGAGGGCAATGTGGGCTCCTCTGTTTCAGACAGTAAATAGGTTGCTCTTTCCCTAAAGTGATTTGTCAGCGGTCATGGCACTGTGAGGCCAAGAATTTGGGCCCACCCCTCTACTGAAATGTCAGTCAATAACCCTTCTGGAGGGGTGGAGAGGGTGGGGTGGTTGGGGGTTATAAGAATGAAGAATGAAGGGAGGGGTGTTTGCAGATTTAGAAGACCAAGGGTGTGTGTGTGTGTGTGTGTGTGTGTGTGTGTGTGTGTGTGTGCGCGCGCGCGCATGTGTTTGCACATCAGGGAGAATGTAAAACAGACGCAAGGACAAATGAACTCCACCTCCACAAATTCCTTCGCTACACCCTTCTTCTACACCCGTGGTCCCTAAACGTGAAATCCTAACCCAGTCATTCGGCAGCTGGGCCCCATCTCTGCAGGGCCCATAATCAGGGCTACACCCCTGGGCCTCCACCCACAGGACGGCTTTAGCCTCCGCGGCACCAACTCCACACTTGCAGGCGTCCTGATGCGATGGTCCGAGCCGTCTCTCTCCTCGCCGTCTGACTCTGGTTAAGAATGTGGGAGTTGTCGGGAGCATCTGGGAGGTTCCCCTCAGCCTCCGTGATTCATGGTTGACTCATGTTTCATCCGGCTCTCTTTAAACGCTGTTTATTTCATTATTCCCTGGAACACCACGCTGGGGCCAGCCCCCCCGGAGGACACACCCCCGGCCGTGGCTGAAGCGTCGGGCCTCATCTCCGCACGGTTCTGTGCGCTCCGTTCCTGGAGAACGTGCAGAGTCCTGAATGAGGAACAGCTGTGGGCAGTCTCAGAGCTGTGACCAACCCCCCTGCTCCACCCTCTCTACCTCACACAGTCCCCATCACCCCCATCCAACCCCTCGCCATGATCCTAAATGATCAAATCCAGTCATTTAATCAGACAACCTTGTTTTCCTTGGATCTTATCACATGACTCATTTTATGGTCCTTAAATAAGCTTTCAAAACACCTCTCCTTATTATCTGCCCTAGCGCCCACACACCACCAGATGTTTATTTTCACTGTGAGTATATGTTGAATGGAAATATGAATGTTTTTTTTTTTTTAAGGGGGGGGGGGGGGGGGTAGACAGTTGACTCTGGGATGTCATCGGGACACAGCCATGCAGACTTTGGGTTGTGTGGATCTGTGGAGCTGGTGGATCACCCCTGACCCTCTACTGAACTTTGGCTTCAGTCCTTCAGCTGCATGTGCTAGTGACTCACCAGAGGTTTTACTGTGATGACTGTATTTAGAAGGTTTTAGACGTTTTCAACCATGAGATCTCTCCTCCCACATGTAGAACAGTGAGAATGGTGCCTGGAAACTGAACCCCTCCAACCCCTTGTTAACAGCTTTTTAGTAATTTAACACAAAAGAGCGTTGGGGGGGTGTCAAAGAATTAAGAGACCGAAGGATGAAGCGAGGGATGAATCCTAGGAGACCAAGCCGTGGTGCAGACGTTACGGAGGCACATCCAAAGAGTAAAATACGGAAGTCATGGATGAACGCTAGAAACAAAGGTGAGTGGTGACAGAGACGCTGTGGTTGTGGAGGTGCGTCCCTGAGAGCTCCAAACACAAACACAGCCCTGGTCCAGGGGAGATGTTCGCTGTAGGAGACCCAGCCAGCCTCGCTCCAGTATAAGAGAAACTGGTCCTTTTGAAAATGACACTGGACACCTCGTGGAACCTGAGACAAGGACACGTGTTTTTGAATGGTTAGGAGCATGATAGACACAGTGGTTAAACGGTCTCTCTCTCTCTCTCTCTCTCTCTCTCTCTCTCTCTTCACCTGTCCCTTGAGACGCATGTTTCTGAGGTGTATTATTTAAAGCGCATTGAGGTGTTGAGATTGTGGTTTGGTGTAGAGACAGATATTCCTCCACCCAGAGGCAGCCAAGCGCTGGGGCAGCAGGTCTCAGCCAGGCCTTGATCTACGACATGTGGGGCTGAAATGCGGTGGCGAATTTCATCCAGTGCAAGCTCAGGTTGTTTTCCCAGACAGTCAGCTAGTGACTGCTGAGCTGAACCAGTGTTTTGTGCAGACGTATTCCCTGAATGGGAGGACTCTGGCCAGCACACTGGAAACAATTACCGTTTAAAGCAACGAAAACGCTTAACGGAAAGCTGGCGTGGATGATCACACATCACACAGGCTTCCAAACGCTCTTCAGTCAATTGTCTTTGTTACACCAACATTTTTCTGGATGTGGACTTAGAGGCTAACGCAGGAACCTGGTGAAATTCAGCCTTCCTGCCTCGAGCTTCATTTAACTAACATTTCCCATAACAAGACCACGATAAAGCGCCTGCCATCCTGATGCTGACAAACGGGACAGTGTT
>NW_027507520.1:0-34971 GCF_052324685.1 Brachyhypopomus gauderio
AACAGCTTGTTAATCACATCCAAACACTGTTTTGGAACAAAATATGAGTTCATTCAGTTCATTCTTCAAAAGTTGCACTTTTGCCACAAGTTATGCTCAGAAACACTGTTTGATCGCTTGCAGCGCCAGCAAACGCTGTTTTGAACGCCTTAATACAAGGACTTACTACTTGTATGGAAATGCATGTGTAACATTACAAACATGATAAAACAGCTTGTTATCACATCCAAACACTGTTTGGATACAAAATATGAGTTTTCAGTTCATTCTTCAACAGTATGCACTTTTGCTCCAAGTTATGCTCAGAAACACTGTTTTAGAGCGCTTACAGCGCCAGCAAACGCTGTTTTGAACGCCTTAATACAAGACTTACTACTTGTATGGAAATGGATGTGTAACATTACAAACATGATAAAACAGCTTGTTATCACATCCAAACACTGTTTTTGGAACAAATATGAGTTTTTCAGTTCATTCTTCACAAGTTGCACTTTTGCCACAAGTTATGCTCAGAAAACACTGTTTAGAGCTCTTACAACGGCCAGCAAACGCTGTTTTGAACGCCTTAATACAAGACTCACTACTTGTATGGAAATGGATGTGTTACATTACAAACTGATAAAACAGCTTGTTATCACATTCAAACACTGTTTTCATTCAAAATCTGGTTTTCTTTTCCTACTTGAACAGTGCACTTTTTGCCCCAAGTTATGCTCAGAACACAGTTTAGAGCTCTTACAACGCCAGAAAACCGCTGTTTTGAACGCCTTAATACAAGACTTAACTACTGTATGGAACTGGATGTGTAACATTACAAACATGATAAAACAGCTTGTTATCACATCCAACACTGTTTTGGAACAAATATGAGTTTACAGTTCATCTCAAACAGTTGCACTTTTGCCACAAGTTATGCTCAGAAACACTGTTTAGAGCGCTTGCAGCGCCAGCAACGCTGTTTTGACGCCTTAATACAAGACTTACTACTTGTATGGAAATGCATGTGTAACATTACAAACATGATAAAACAGCTTGATATCACATCCAACACTGTTTTGGAACAAAATATGAGTTTTCAGTTCATTCTTCAAAAGTTGCACTTTGCTCCAAGTTATGCTCAGAAACACTGTTTAGAGCGCTTACAGCGCCAGCAAACGCTGTTTTGAACGCCTTAATACAAGACTCACTACTTGTATGGAACTGGATGTGTAACATTACAAACATGATAAAAACAGCTTGTTATCACTCATCCAAAACACTGTTTTCATTCAAAATAGAGTTTTCTTTTCATCATCTTGAAAAGTTGCACTTTTGCCACAAGTTATGCTCAGAAACACTGTTTAGAGCTCTTACAGCGCCAGCAAACGCTGTTTTGAACGCCTTAATACAAGACTCACTACTTGTATGGAAATGATGTGTACATTACAACATGATAAAACACGTTGTTATCACTCCAAACACTGTTTTGGAACAAAATATGAGTTTTCAGTTCTTTCTTCAAAAGTTGCACTTTTGCCACAAGTTATGCTCAGAAACACTGTTTAGAGCGCTTACAGCGCCAGCAAACGCTGTTTTGAACGCCTTAATACAAGACTTACTACTTGTATGGAAATGGAGGTGTAACATTACAAACATGATAAAACAGCTTGTTATCACATCCAAACACTGTTTTCATTCAAAATATGAGTTTTCTTTTCATTCTGAAAAGTTGCACTTTTGCCCCAAGTTATGCTCAGAAACACTGTTTAGAGCTCTTACAACGCCAGAAAACGCTGTTTTGAACGCCTTAATGCAAGCCTTACTACTTGTTAGGAAATGCATGTGTAACATTACAACATGATAAAACAGCTTGTTATCACATCCAAACACTGTTTTGGAACAAAATATGAGTTTTCAGTTCATTCTTCAAAAGTTGCACTTTTGCCACAAGTTATGCTCAGAAACACTGTTTAGAGCGCTTGCAGCGCCAGCAAACGCTGTTTTGAACGCCTTAATACAAGACTTACTACTTGTATGGAAATGCATGTGTAACATTACAAACATGATAAAACAGCTTGTTATCACATCCAAACACTGTTTTGGAACAAAATATGAGTTTTCAGTTCATTCTTCAAAAGTTGCACTTTGCTCCAAGTTATGCTCAGAAACACTGTTTAGAGCGCTTACAGCGCCAGCAAACGCTGTTTTGAACGCCTTAATACAAGACTTACTACTTGTATGGAAATGGATGTGTAACATTACAAACATGATAAAACAGCTTGTTATCACATCCAAACACTGTTTTGGAACAAAATATGAGTTTTCAGTTCATTCTTCAAAAGTTGCACTTTTGCCACAAGTTATGCTCAGAAACACTGTTTAGAGCTCTTACAGCGCCAGCAAACGCTGTTTTGAACGCCTTAATACAAGACTCACTACTTGTATGGAAATGGATGTGTAACATTACAAACATGATAAAACAGCTTGTTATCACATCCAAACACTGTTTTCATTCAAATATGAGTTTTCTTTTCATTCTTGAAAAGTTGCACTTTTGCCCCAAGTTATGCTCAGAAACACTGTTTAGAGCTCTTACAACGCCAGAAAAACGCTGTTTTGAACGCCTTAATACAAGACTTACTACTTGTATGGAAATGGATGTGTAACATTACAAACATGATAAAACAGCTTGTTATCACATCCAAACACTGTTTTGGAACAAAATATGAGTTTTCAGTTCATTCTTCAAAAGTTGCACTTTTGCCACAAGTTATGCTCAGAAACACTGTTTAGAGCGCTTGCAGCGCCAGCAAACGCTGTTTTGAACGCCTTAATACAAGACTTACTACTTGTATGGAAATGCATGTGTAACATTACAAACATGATAAAACAGCTTGTTATCACATCCAAACACTGTTTTGGAACAAAATATGAGTTTTCAGTTCATTCTTCAAAAGTTGCACTTTTGCTCCAAGTTATGCTCAGAAACACTGTTTAGAGCGCTTACAGCGCCAGCAAACGCTGTTTTGAACGCCTTAATACAAGACTCACTACTTGTATGGAAATGGATGTGTAACATTACAAACATGATAAAACAGCTTGTTATCACATCCAAACACTGTTTTCATTCAAAATATGAGTTTTCTTTTCATTCTTGAAAAGTTGCACTTTTGCCACAAGTTATGCTCAGAAACACTGTTTAGAGCTCTTACAGCGCCAGCAAACGCTGTTTTGAACGCCTTAATACAAGACTCACTACTTGTATGGAAATGGATGTGTAACATTACAAACATGATAAAACAGCTTGTTATCACATCCAAACACTGTTTTGGAACAAAATATGAGTTTTCAGTTCATTCTTCAAAAGTTGCACTTTTGCCACAAGTATGCTCAGAAACACTGTTTAGAGCGCTTACAGCGCCAGCAAACGCTGTTTTGAACGCCTTAATACAAGACTTACTACTTGTATGGAAATGGAGGTGTAACATTACAAACATGATAAAACAGCTTGTTATCACATCCAAACACTGTTTTCATTCAAAATATGAGTTTTCTTTTCATTCTTGAAAAGTTGCACTTTTGCCCCAAGTTATGCTCAGAAACACTGTTTAGAGCTCTTACAACGCCAGAAAACGCTGTTTTGAACGCCTTAATGCAAGCCTTACTACTTGTTAGGAAATGCATGTGTAACATTACAAACATGATAAAACAGCTTGTTATCACATCCAAACACTGTTTTGGAACAAAATATGAGTTTTCAGTTCATTCTTCAAAAGTTGCACTTTTGCCACAAGTTATGCTCAGAAACACTGTTTAGAGCGCTTGCAGCGCCAGCAAACGCTGTTTTGAACGCCTTAATACAAGACTTACTACTTGTATGGAAATGCATGTGTAACATTACAAACATGATAAAACAGCTTGTTATCACATCCAAACACTGTTTTGGAACAAAATATGAGTTTTTCAGTTCATTCTTCAAAAGTTGCACTTTTGCTCCAAGTTATGCTCAGAAACACTGTTTAGAGCGCTTACAGCGCCAGCAAACGCTGTTTTGAACGCCTTAATACAAGACTTACTACTTGTATGGAAATGGATGTGTAACATTACAAACATGATAAAACAGCTTGTTATCACATCCAAACACTGTTTTGGAACAAAATATGAGTTTTCAGTTCATTCTTCAAAAGTTGCACTTTTGCCACAAGTTATGCTCAGAAACACTGTTTAGAGCTCTTACAGCGCCAGCAAACGCTGTTTTGAACGCCTTAATACAAGACTCACTACTTGTATGGAAATGGATGTGTAACATTACAAACATGATAAAACAGCTTGTTATCACATCCAAACACTGTTTTCATTCAAAATATGAGTTTTCTTTTCATTCTTGAAAAGTTGCACTTTTGCCCCAAGTTATGCTCAGAAACACTGTTTAGAGCTCTTACAACGCCAGAAAACGCTGTTTTGAACGCCTTAATACAAGACTTACTACTTGTATGGAAATGGATGTGTAACATTACAAACATGATAAAACAGCTTGTTATCACATCCAAACACTGTTTTGGAACAAAATATGAGTTTTCAGTTCATTCTTCAAAAGTTGCACTTTTGCCACAAGTTATGCTCAGAAACACTGTTTAGAGCGCTTGCAGCGCCAGCAAACGCTGTTTTGAACGCCTTAATACAAGACTTACTACTTGTATGGAAATGCATGTGTAACATTACAAACATGATAAAACAGCTTGTTATCACATCCAAACACTGTTTTGGAACAAAATATGAGTTTTCAGTTCATTCTTCAAAAGTTGCACTTTTGCTCCAAGTTATGCTCAGAAACACTGTTTAGAGCGCTTACAGCGCCAGCAAACGCTGTTTTGAACGCCTTAATACAAGACTCACTACTTGTATGGAAATGGATGTGTAACATTACAAACATGATAAAACAGCTTGTTATCACATCCAAACACTGTTTTCATTCAAAAATATGAGTTTTCTTTTCATTCTTGAAAAGTTGCACTTTTGCCACAAGTTATGCTCAGAAACACTGTTTAGAGCTCTTACAGCGCCAGCAAACGCTGTTTTGAACGCCTTAATACAAGACTCACTACTTGTATGGAAATGGATGTGTAACATTACAAACATGATAAAACAGCTTGTTATCACATCCAAACACTGTTTTGGAACAAAATATGAGTTTTCAGTTCATTCTTCAAAAGTTGCACTTTTGCCACAAGTTATGCTCAGAAACACTGTTTAGAGCGCTTACAGCGCCAGCAAAACGCTGTTTTGAACGCCTTAATACAAGACTTACTACTTGTATGGAAATGGAGGTGTAACATTACAAACATGATAAAACAGCTTGTTATCACATCCAAACACTGTTTTCATTCAAAATATGAGTTTTCTTTTCATTCTTGAAAAGGTTGCACTTTTGCCCCAAGTTATGCTCAGAAACACTGTTTAGAGCTCTTACAACGCCAGAAAACGCTGTTTTGAACGCCTTAATGCAAGCCTTACTACTTGTTAGGAAATGCATGTGTAACATTACAAACATGATAAAACAGCTTGTTATCACATCCAAACACTGTTTTGGAACAAATATGAGTTTTCAGTTCATTCTTCAAAAGTTGCACTTTTGCCACAAGTTATGCTCAGAAACACTGTTTAGAGCGCTTGCAGCGCCAGCAAACGCTGTTTTGAACGCCTTAATACAAGACTTACTACTTGTATGGAAATGCATGTGTAACATTACAAACATGATAAAACAGCTTGTTATCACATCCAACACTGTTTTGGAACAAAATATGAGTTTTCAGTTCATTCTTCAAAAGTTGCACTTTTGCTCCAAGTTATGCTCAGAAACACTGTTTAGAGCGCTTACAGCGCCAGCAAACGCTGTTTTGAACGCCTTAATACAAGACTTACTACTTGTATGGAAATGGATGTGTAACATTACAAACATGATAAAACAGCTTGTTATCACATCCAAACACTGTTTTGGAACAAAATATGAGTTTTCAGTTCATTCTTCAAAAGTTGCACTTTTGCCACAAGTTATGCTCAGAAACACTGTTTAGAGCTCTTACAGCGCCAGCAAACGCTGTTTTGAACGCCTTAATACAAGACTCACTACTTGTATGGAAATGGATGTGTAACATTACAAACATGATAAAACAGCTTGTTATCACATCCAAACACTGTTTTCATTCAAAATATGAGTTTTCTTTTCATTCTTGAAAAGTTGCACTTTTGCCCCAAGTTATGCTCAGAAACACTGTTTAGAGCTCTTACAACGCCAGAAAACGCTGTTTTGAACGCCTTAATACAAGACTTACTACTTGTATGGAAATGGATGTGTAACATTACAAACATGATAAAAACAGCTTGTTATCACATCCAAACACTGTTTTGGAACAAAATATGAGTTTTCAGTTCATTCTTCAAAAGTTGCACTTTTGCCACAAGTTATGCTCAGAAACACTGTTTAGAGCGCTTGCAGCGCCAGCAAACGCTGTTTTGAACGCCCTTAATACAAGACTTACTACTTGTATGGAAATGCATGTGTAACATTACAAACATGATAAAACAGCTTGTTATCACATCCAAACACTGTTTTGGAACAAAATATGAGTTTTCAGTTCATTCTTCAAAAGTTGCACTTTTGCTCCAAGTTATGCTCAGAAACACTGTTTAGAGCGCTTACAGCGCCAGCAAACGCTGTTTTGAACGCCTTAATACAAGACTCACTACTTGTATGGAAATGGATGTGTAACATTACAAACATGATAAAACAGCTTGTTATCACATCCAAACACTGTTTTCATTCAAAATATGAGTTTTCTTTTCATTCTTGAAAAGTTGCACTTTTGCCACAAGTTATGCTCAGAAACACTGTTTAGAGCTCTTACAGCGCCAGCAAACGCTGTTTTGAACGCCTTAATACAAGACTCACTACTTGTATGGAAATGGATGTGTAACATTACAAACATGATAAAACAGCTTGTTATCACATCCAAACACTGTTTTGGAACAAAATATGAGTTTTCAGTTCATTCTTCAAAAGTTGCACTTTTGCCACAAGTTATGCTCAGAAACACTGTTTAGAGCGCTTACAGCGCCAGCAAACGCTGTTTTGAACGCCTTAATACAAGACTTACTACTTGTATGGAAATGGAGGTGTAACATTACAAACATGATAAAACAGCTTGTTATCACATCCAAACACTGTTTTCATTCAAAATATGAGTTTTCTTTTCATTCTTGAAAAGTTGCACTTTTGCCCCAAGGTATGCTCAGAAACACTGTTTAGAGCTCTTACAACGCCAGAAAACGCTGTTTTGAACGCCTTAATGCAAGCCTTACTACTTGTTAGGAAATGCATGTGTAACATTACAAACATGATAAAACAGCTTGTTATCACATCCAAACACTGTTTTGGAACAAAATATGAGTTTTCAGTTCATTCTTCAAAAGTTGCACTTTTGCCACAAGTTATGCTCAGAAACACTGTTTAGAGCGCTTGCAGCGCCAGCAAACGCTGTTTTGAACGCCTTAATACAAGACTTACTACTTGTATGGAAATGCATGTGTAACATTACAAACATGATAAAACAGCTTGTTATCACATCCAAACACTGTTTTGGAACAAAATATGAGTTTTCAGTTCATTCTTCAAAAGTTGCACTTTTGCTCCAAGTTATGCTCAGAAACACTGTTTAGAGCGCTTACAGCGCCAGCAAACGCTGTTTTGAACGCCTTAATACAAGACTTACTACTTGTATGGAAATGGATGTGTAACATTACAAACATGATAAACAGCTTGTTATCACATCCAAACACTGTTTTGGAACAAAATATGAGTTTTCAGTTCATTCTTCAAAAGTTGCACTTTTGCCACAAGTTATGCTCAGAAACACTGTTTAGAGCTCTTACAGCGCCAGCAAACGCTGTTTGAACGCCTTAATACAAGACTCACTACTTGTATGGAAATGATGTGTAACATTACAAACATGATAAAACAGCTTGTTATCACATCCAAACACTGTTTTCATTCAAAATATGAGTTTTCTTTTCATTCTTGAAAAGTTGCACTTTTGCCCCAAGTTATGCTCAGAAACACTGTTTAGAGCTCTTACAACGCCAGAAAACGCTGTTTTGAACGCCTTAATACAAGACTTACTACTTGTATGGAAATGGATGTGTAACATTACAAACATGATAAAACAGCTTGTTATCACATCCAAACACTGTTTTGGAACAAAATATGAGTTTTCAGTTCATTCTTCAAAAGTTGCACTTTTGCCACAAGTTATGCTCAGAAACACTGTTTAGAGCGCTTGCAGCGCCAGCAAACGCTGTTTTGAACGCCTTAATACAAGACTTACTACTTGTATGGAAATGCATGTGTAACATTACAAACATGATAAAACAGCTTGTTATCACATCCAAACACTGTTTTGGAACAAAATATGAGTTTTCAGTTCATTCTTCAAAAGTTGCACTTTTGCTCCAAGTTATGCTCAGAAACACTGTTTAGAGCGCTTACAGCGCCAGCAAACGCTGTTTTGAACGCCTTAATACAAGACTCACTACTTGTATGGAAATGGATGTGTAACATTACAAACATGATAAAACAGCTTGTTATCACATCCAAACACTGTTTTCATTCAAAATATGAGTTTTCTTTTCATTCTTGAAAAGTTGCACTTTTGCCACAAGTTATGCTCAGAAACACTGTTTAGAGCTCTTACAGCGCCAGCAAACGCTGTTTTGAACGCCTTAATACAAGACTCACTACTTGTATGGAAATGGATGTGTAACATTACAAACATGATAAAACAGCTTGTTATCACATCCAAACACTGTTTTGGAACAAAATATGAGTTTTCAGTTCATTCTTCAAAAGTTGCACTTTTGCCACAAGTTATGCTCAGAAACACTGTTTAGAGCGCTTACAGCGCCAGCAAACGCTGTTTTGAACGCCTTAATACAAGACTTACTACTTGTATGGAAATGGAGGTGTAACATTACAAACATGATAAAACAGCTTGTTATCACATCCAAACACTGTTTTCATTCAAAATATGAGTTTTTCTTTTCATTCTTGAAAAGTTGCACTTTTGCCCCAAGTTATGCTCAGAAACACTGTTTAGAGCTCTTACAACGCCAGAAAACGCTGTTTTGAACGCCTTAATGCAAGCCTTACTACTTGTTAGGAAATGCATGTGTAACATTACAAACATGATAAAACAGCTTGTTATCACATCCAAACACTGTTTTGGAACAAAATATGAGTTTTCAGTTCATTCTTCAAAAGTTGCACTTTTGCCACAAGTTATGCTCAGAAACACTGTTTAGAGCGCTTGCAGCGCCAGCAAACGCTGTTTTGAAACGCCTTAATACAAGACTTACTACTTGTATGGAAATGCATGTGTAACATTACAAACATGATAAAACAGCTTGTTATCACATCCAAACACTGTTTTGGAACAAAATATGAGTTTTCAGTTCATTCTTCAAAAGTTGCACTTTTGCTCCAAGTTATGCTCAGAAACACTGTTTAGAGCGCTTACAGCGCCAGCAAAACGCTGTTTTGAACGCCTTAATACAAGACTTACTACTTGTATGGAAATGGATGTGTAACATTACAAACATGATAAAACAGCTTGTTATCACATCCAAACACTGTTTTGGAACAAAATATGAGTTTTCAGTTCATTCTTCAAAAGTTGCACTTTTGCCACAAGTTATGCTCAGAAACACTGTTTAGAGCTCTTACAGCGCCAGCAAACGCTGTTTTGAACGCCTTAATACAAGACTCACTACTTGTATGGAAATGGATGTGTAACATTACAAACATGATAAAACAGCTTGTTATCACATCCAAACACTGTTTTCATTCAAAATATGAGTTTTCTTTTCATTCTTGAAAAGTTGCACTTTTGCCCCAAGTTATGCTCAGAAACACTGTTTAGAGCTCTTACAACGCCAGAAAACGCTGTTTTGAACGCCTTAATACAAGACTTACTACTTGTATGGAAATGGATGTGTAACATTACAAACATGATAAAACAGCTTGTTATCACATCCAAACACTGTTTTGGAACAAAATATGAGTTTTCAGTTCATTCTTCAAAAGTTGCACTTTTGCCACAAGTTATGCTCAGAAACACTGTTTAGAGCGCTTGCAGCGCCAGCAAACGCTGTTTTGAACGCCTTAATACAAGACTTACTACTTGTATGGAAATGCATGTGTAACATTACAAACATGATAAAACAGCTTGTTATCACATCCAAACACTGTTTTGGAACAAAATATGAGTTTTCAGTTCATTCTTCAAAAGTTGCACTTTTGCTCCAAGTTATGCTCAGAAACACTGTTTAGAGCGCTTACAGCGCCAGCAAACGCTGTTTTGAACGCCTTAATACAAGACTCACTACTTGTATGGAAATGGATGTGTAACATTACAAACATGATAAAACAGCTTGTTATCACATCCAAACACTGTTTTGGAACAAAATATGAGTTTTCAGTTCATTCTTCAAAAGTTGCACTTTTGCCACAAGTTATGCTCAGAAACACTGTTTAGAGCGCTTGCAGCGCCAGCAAACGCTGTTTTGAACGCCTTAATACAAGACTTACTACTTGTATGGAAATGCATGTGTAACATTACAAACATGATAAAACAGCTTGTTATCACATCCAAACACTGTTTTGGAACAAAATATGAGTTTTCAGTTCATTCTTCAAAAGTTGCACTTTTGCTCCAAGTTATGCTCAGAAACACTGTTTAGAGCGCTTACAGCGCCAGCAAACGCTGTTTTGAACGCCTTAATACAAGACTCACTACTTGTATGGAAATGGATGTGTAACATTACAAACATGATAAAACAGCTTGTTATCACATCCAAACACTGTTTTCATTCAAAATATGAGTTTTCTTTTCATTCTTGAAAAGTTGCACTTTTGCCACAAGTTATGCTCAGAAACACTGTTTAGAGCTCTTACAGCGCCAGCAAACGCTGTTTTGAACGCCTTAATACAAGACTCACTACTTGTATGGAAATGGATGTGTAACATTACAAACATGATAAAACAGCTTGTTATCACATCCAAACACTGTTTTGGAACAAAATATGAGTTTTCAGTTCATTCTTCAAAAGTTGCACTTTTGCCACAAGTTATGCTCAGAAACACTGTTTAGAGCGCTTACAGCGCCAGCAAACGCTGTTTTGAACGCCTTAATACAAGACTTACTACTTGTATGGAAATGGAGGTGTAACATTACAAACATGATAAAACAGCTTGTTATCACATCCAAACACTGTTTTCATTCAAAATATGAGTTTTCTTTTCATTCTTGAAAAGTTGCACTTTTGCCCCAAGTTATGCTCAGAAACACTGTTTAGAGCTCTTACAACGCCAGAAAACGCTGTTTTGAACGCCTTAATGCAAGCCTTACTACTTGTTAGGAAATGCATGTGTAACATTACAAACATGATAAAACAGCTTGTTATCACATCCAAACACTGTTTTGGAACAAAATATGAGTTTTCAGTTCATTCTTCAAAAGTTGCACTTTTGCCACAAGTTATGCTCAGAAACACTGTTTAGAGCGCTTGCAGCGCCAGCAAACGCTGTTTTGAACGCCTTAATACAAGACTTACTACTTGTATGGAAATGCATGTGTAACATTACAAACATGATAAAACAGCTTGTTATCACATCCAAACACTGTTTTGGAACAAAATATGAGTTTTCAGTTCATTCTTCAAAAGTTGCACTTTTGCTCCAAGTTATGCTCAGAAACACTGTTTAGAGCGCTTACAGCGCCAGCAAACGCTGTTTTGAACGCCTTAATACAAGACTTACTACTTGTATGGAAATGGATGTGTAACATTACAAACATGATAAAACAGCTTGTTATCACATCCAAACACTGTTTTGGAACAAAATATGAGTTTTCAGTTCATTCTTCAAAAGTTGCACTTTTGCCACAAGTTATGCTCAGAAACACTGTTTAGAGCGCTTGCAGCGCCAGCAAACGCTGTTTTGAACGCCTTAATACAAGACTTACTACTTGTATGGAAATGCATGTGTAACATTACAAACATGATAAAACAGCTTGTTATCACATCCAAACACTGTTTTGGAACAAAATATGAGTTTTCAGTTCATTCTTCAAAAGTTGCACTTTTGCTCCAAGTTATGCTCAGAAACACTGTTTAGAGCGCTTACAGCGCCAGCAAACGCTGTTTTGAACGCCTTAATACAAGACTCACTACTTGTATGGAAATGGATGTGTAACATTACAAACATGATAAAACAGCTTGTTATCACATCCAAACACTGTTTTCATTCAAAATATGAGTTTTCTTTTCATTCTTGAAAAGTTGCACTTTTGCCACAAGTTATGCTCAGAAACACTGTTTAGAGCTCTTACAGCGCCAGCAAACGCTGTTTTGAACGCCTTAATACAAGACTCACTACTTGTATGGAAATGGATGTGTAACATTACAAACATGATAAAACAGCTTGTTATCACATCCAAACACTGTTTTCATTCAAAATATGAGTTTTCTTTTCATTCTTGAAAAGTTGCACTTTTGCCCCAAGTTATGCTCAGAAACACTGTTTAGAGCTCTTACAACGCCAGAAAACGCTGTTTTGAACGCCTTAATGCAAGCCTTACTACTTGTTAGGAAATGCATGTGTAACATTACAAACATGATAAAACAGCTTGTTATCACATCCAAACACTGTTTTGGAACAAAATATGAGTTTTCAGTTCATTCTTCAAAAGTTGCACTTTTGCCACAAGTTATGCTCAGAAACACTGTTTAGAGCGCTTGCAGCGCCAGCAAACGCTGTTTTGAACGCCTTAATACAAGACTTACTACTTGTATGGAAATGCATGTGAAACATTACAAACATGATAAAACAGCTTGTTATCACATCCAAACACTGTTTTGGAACAAAATATGAGTTTTCAGTTCATTCTTCAAAAGTTGCACTTTTGCTCCAAGTTATGCTCAGAAACACTGTTTAGAGCGCTTACAGCGCCAGCAAACGCTGTTTTGAACGCCTTAATACAAGACTCACTACTTGTATGGAAAATGGATGTGTAACATTACAAACATGATAAAACAGCTTGTTATCAACATCCAAACACTGTTTTCATTCAAAATATGAGTTTTCTTTTCATTCTTGAAAAGTTGCACTTTTTGCCCCAAGTTATGCTCAGAAACACTGTTTAGAGCTCTTACAACGCCAGAAAACGCTGTTTTGAACGCCTTAATGCAAGCCTTACTACTTGTTAGGAAATGCATGTGTAACATTACAAACATGATAAAACAGCTTGTTATCACATCCAAACACTGTTTTGGAACAAAATATGAGTTTCAGTTCATTCTTCAAAAGTTGCACTTTTGCTCCAAGTTATGCTCAGAAACACTGTTTAGAGCGCTTGCAGCGCCAGCAAACGCTGTTTTGAACGCCTTAATACAAGACTTACTACTTGTATGGAAATGCATGTGTAACATTACAAACATGATAAAACAGCTTGTTATCACATCCAAACACTGTTTTGGAACAAAATATGAGTTTTCAGTTCATTCTTCAAAAGTTGCACTTTTGCCACAAGTTATGCTCAGAAACACTGTTTAGAGCGCTTACAGCGCCAGCAAACGCTGTTTTGAACGCCTTAATACAAGACTTACTACTTGTATGGAAATGGAGGTGTAACATTACAAACATGATAAAACAGCTTGTTATCACATCCAAACACTGTTTTCATTCAAAATATGAGTTTTCTTTTCATTCTTGAAAAGAAATGAAAAGAAAATGAAATGAAAAAAAGTTATGCTCAGAAACAATGTTTAGAGCTCTTACAACGCCAGAAAACGCTGTTTTGAACGCCTTAATGCAAGCCTTACTACTTGTTAGGAAATGCATGTGTAACATTACAAACATGATAAAACAGCTTGTTATCACATCCAAACACTGTTTTGGAACAAAATATGAGTTTTCAGTTCATTCTTCAAAAGTTGCACTTTTGCCACAAGTTATGCTCAGAAACACTGTTTAGAGCGCTTACAGCGCCAGCAAACGCTGTTTTGAACGCCTTAATACAAGACTTACTACTTGTATGGAAATGGAGGTGTAACATTACAAACATGATAAAACAGCTTGTTATCACATCCAAACACTGTTTTCATTCAAAATATGAGTTTTCTTTTCATTCTTGAAAAGTTGCACTTTTGCCCCAAGTTATGCTCAGAAACACTGTTTAGAGCTCTTACAACGCCAGAAAACGCTGTTTTGAACGCCTTAATGCAAGCCTTACTACTTGTTAGGAAATGCATGTGTAACATTACAAACATGATAAAACAGCTTGTTATCACATCCAAACACTGTTTTGGAACAAAATATGAGTTTTCAGTTCATTCTTCAAAAGTTGCACTTTTGCCACAAGTTATGCTCAGAAACACTGTTTAGAGCGCTTGCAGCGCCAGCAAACGCTGTTTTGAACGCCTTAATACAAGACTTACTACTTGTATGGAAATGCATGTGTAACATTACAAACATGATAAAACAGCTTGTTATCACATCCAAACACTGTTTTGGAACAAAATATGAGTTTTCAGTTCATTCTTCAAAAGTTGCACTTTTGCCACAAGTTATGCTCAGAAACACTGTTTAGAGCGCTTACAGCGCCAGCAAACGCTGTTTTGAACGCCTTAATACAAGACTTACTACTTGTATGGAAATGGAGGTGTAACATTACAAACATGATAAAACAGCTTGTTATCACATCCAAACACTGTTTTCATTCAAAATATGAGTTTTCTTTTCATTCTTGAAAAGTTGCACTTTTGCCCCAAGTTATGCTCAGAAACACTGTTTAGAGCTCTTACAACGCCAGAAAACGCTGTTTTGAACGCCTTAATGCAAGCCTTACTACTTGTTAGGAAATGCATGTGTAACATTACAAACATGATAAAACAGCTTGTTATCACATCCAAACACTGTTTTGGAACAAAATATGAGTTTTCAGTTCATTCTTCAAAAGTTGCACTTTTGCTCCAAGTTATGCTCAGAAACACTGTTTAGAGCGCTTGCAGCGCCAGCAAACGCTGTTTTGAACGCCTTAATACAAGACTTACTACTTGTATGGAAATGCATGTGTAACATTACAAACATGATAAAACAGCTTGTTATCACATCCAAACACTGTTTTGGAACAAAATATGAGTTTTCAGTTCATTCTTCAAAAGTTGCACTTTTGCCACAAGTTATGCTCAGAAACACTGTTTAGAGCGCTTACAGCGCCAGCAAACGCTGTTTTGAACGCCTTAATACAAGACTTACTACTTGTATGGAAATGGAGGTGTAACATTACAAACATGATAAAACAGCTTGTTATCACATCCAAACACTGTTTTCATTCAAAATATGAGTTTTCTTTTCATTCTTGAAAAGTTGCACTTTTGCACCAAGTTATGCTCAGAAACACTGTTTAGAGCTCTTACAACGCCAGAAAACGCTGTTTTGAACGCCTTAATGCAAGCCTTACTACTTGTTAGGAAATGCATGTGTAACATTACAAACATGATAAAACAGCTTGTTATCACATCCAAACACTGTTTTGGAACAAAATATGAGTTTTCAGTTCATTCTTCAAAAGTTGCACTTTTGCTCCAAGTTATGCTCAGAAACACTGTTTAGAGCGCTTACAGCGCCAGCAAACGCTGTTTTGAACGCCTTAATACAAGACTCACTACTTGTATGGAAATGGATGTGTAACATTACAAACATGATAAAACAGCTTGTTATCACATCCAAACACTGTTTTCATTCAAAATATGAGTTTTCTTTTCATTCTTGAAAAGTTGCACTTTTGCCACAAGTTATGCTCAGAAACACTGTTTAGAGCTCTTACAGCGCCAGCAAACGCTGTTTTGAACGCCTTAATACAAGACTCACTACTTGTATGGAAATGGATGTGTAACATTACAAACATGATAAAACAGCTTGTTATCACATCCAAACACTGTTTTCATTCAAAATATGAGTTTTCTTTTCATTCTTGAAAAGTTGCACTTTTGCCCCAAGTTATGCTCAGAAACACTGTTTAGAGCTCTTACAACGCCAGAAAACGCTGTTTTGAACGCCTTAATGCAAGCCTTACTACTTGTTAGGAAATGCATGTGTAACATTACAAACATGATAAAACAGCTTGTTATCACATCCAAACACTGTTTTGGAACAAAATATGAGTTTTCAGTTCATTCTTCAAAAGTTGCACTTTTGCCACAAGTTATGCTCAGAAACACTGTTTAGAGCGCTTGCAGCGCCAGCAAACGCTGTTTTGAACGCCTTAATACAAGACTTACTACTTGTATGGAAATGCATGTGAAACATTACAAACATGATAAAACAGCTTGTTATCACATCCAAACACTGTTTTGGAACAAAATATGAGTTTTCAGTTCATTCTTCAAAAGTTGCACTTTTGCTCCAAGTTATGCTCAGAAACACTGTTTAGAGCGCTTACAGCGCTAGCAAACGCTGTTTTGAACGCCTTAATACAAGACTCACTACTTGTATGGAAATGGAGGTGTAACATTACAAACATGATAAAACAGCTTGTTATCACATCCAAACACTGTTTTCATTCAAAATATGAGTTTTCTTTTCATTCTTGAAAAGTTGCACTTTTGCCACAAGTTATGCTCAGAAACACTGTTTAGAGCTCTTACAGCGCCAGCAAACGCTGTTTTGAACGCCTTAATACAAGACTCACTACTTGTATGGAAATGGATGTGTAACATTACAAACATGATAAAACAGCTTGTTATCACATCCAAACACTGTTTTGGAACAAAATATGAGTTTTCAGTTCATTCTTCAAAAGTTGCACTTTTGCCACAAGTTATGCTCAGAAACACTGTTTAGAGCGCTTACAGCGCCAGCAAACGCTGTTTTGAACGCCTTAATACAAGACTTACTACTTGTATGGAAATGGAGGTGTAACATTACAAACATGATAAAACAGCTTGTTATCACATCCAAACACTGTTTTCATTCAAAATATGAGTTTTCTTTTCATTCTTGAAAAGTTGCACTTTTGCCACAAGTTATGCTCAGAAACACTGTTTAGAGCTCTTACAGCGCCAGCAAACGCTGTTTTGAACGCCTTAATACAAGACTCACTACTTGTATGGAAATGGATGTGTAACATTACAAACATGATAAAACAGCTTGTTATCACATCCAAACACTGTTTTCATTCAAAATATGAGTTTTCTTTTCATTCTTGAGAAGTTGCACTTTTGCCCCAAGTTATGCTCAGAAACACTGTTTAGAGCTCTTACAACGCCAGAAAACGCTGTTTTGAACGCCTTAATGCAAGCCTTACTACTTGTTAGGAAATGCATGTGTAACATTACAAACATGATAAAACAGCTTGTTATCACATCCAAACACTGTTTTGGAACAAAATATGAGTTTTCAGTTCATTCTTCAAAAGTTGCACTTTTGCTCCAAGTTTTGCTCAGAAACACTGTTTAGAGCGCTTACAGCACCAGCAAACGCTGTTTTGAACGCCTTAATACAAGACTTACTACTTGTATGGAAATGGATGTGTAACATTACAAACATGATAAAACAGCTTGTTATCACATCCAAACACTGTTTTCATTCAAAATATGAGTTTTCTTTTCATTCTTGAAAAGTTGCACTTTTGCCACAAGTTATGCTCAGAAACACTGTTTAGAGCTCTTACAGCGCCAGCAAACGCTGTTTTGAACGCCTTAATACAAGACTCACTACTTGTATGGAAATGGATGTGTAACATTACAAACATGATAAAACAGCTTGTTATCACATCCAAACACTGTTTTCATTCAAAATATGAGTTTTCTTTTCATTCTTGAGAAGTTGCACTTTTGCCACAAGTTATGCTCAGAAACACTGTTTAGAGCTCTTACAGCGCCAGCAAACGCTGTTTTGAACGCCTTAATACAAGACTCACTACTTGTATGGAAATGGATGTGTAACATTACAAACATGATAAAACAGCTTGTTATCACATCCAAACACTGTTTTCATTCAAAATATGAGTTTTCTTTTCATTCTTGAAAAGTTGCACTTTTGCCCCAAGTTATGCTCAGAAACACTGTTTAGAGCTCTTACAACGCCAGAAAACGCTGTTTTGAACGCCTTAATGCAAGCCTTACTACTTGTTAGGAAATGCATGTGTAACATTACAAACATGATAAAACAGCTTGTTATCACATCCAAACACTGTTTTGGAACAAAATATGAGTTTTCAGTTCATTCTTCAAAAGTTGCACTTTTGCCACAAGTTATGCTCAGAAACACTGTTTAGAGCGCTTGCAGCGCCAGCAAACGCTGTTTTGAACGCCTTAATACAAGACTTACTACTTGTATGGAAATGCATGTGTAACATTACAAACATGATAAAACAGCTTGTTATCACATCCAAACACTGTTTTGGAACAAAATATGAGTTTTCAGTTCATTCTTCAAAAGTTGCACTTTTGCTCCAAGTTATGCTCAGAAACACTGTTTAGAGCGCTTACAGCGCCAGCAAACGCTGTTTTGAACGCCTTAATACAAGACTTACTACTTGTATGGAAATGGATGTGTAACATTACAAACATGATAAAACAGCTTGTTATCACATCCAAACACTGTTTTGGAACAAAATATGAGTTTTCAGTTCATTCTTCAAAAGTTGCACTTTTGCCACAAGTTATGCTCAGAAACACTGTTTAGAGCGCTTGCAGCGCCAGCAAACGCTGTTTTGAACGCCTTAATACAAGACTTACTACTTGTATGGAAATGCATGTGTAACATTACAAACATGATAAAACAGCTTGTTATCACATCCAAACACTGTTTTGGAACAAAATATGAGTTTTCAGTTCATTCTTCAAAAGTTGCACTTTTGCTCCAAGTTATGCTCAGAAACACTGTTTAGAGCGCTTACAGCGCCAGCAAACGCTGTTTTGAACGCCTTAATACAAGACTCACTACTTGTATGGAAATGGATGTGTAACATTACAAACATGATAAAACAGCTTGTTATCACATCCAAACACTGTTTTCATTCAAAATATGAGTTTTCTTTTCATTCTTGAAAAGTTGCACTTTTGCCACAAGTTATGCTCAGAAACACTGTTTAGAGCTCTTACAGCGCCAGCAAACGCTGTTTTGAACGCCTTAATACAAGACTCACTACTTGTATGGAAATGGATGTGTAACATTACAAACATGATAAAACAGCTTGTTATCACATCCAAACACTGTTTTCATTCAAAATATGAGTTTTCTTTTCATTCTTGAAAAGTTGCACTTTTGCCCCAAGTTATGCTCAGAAACACTGTTTAGAGCTCTTACAACGCCAGAAAACGCTGTTTTGAACGCCTTAATGCAAGCCTTACTACTTGTTAGGAAATGCATGTGTAACATTACAAACATGATAAAACAGCTTGTTATCACATCCAAACACTGTTTTGGAACAAAATATGAGTTTTCAGTTCATTCTTCAAAAGTTGCACTTTGCCACAAGTTATGCTCAGAAACACTGTTTAGAGCGCTTGCAGCGCCAGCAAACGCTGTTTTGAACGCCTTAATACAAGACTTACTACTTGTATGGAAATGCATGTGTAACATTACAAACATGATAAAACAGCTTGTTATCACATCCAAACACTGTTTTGGAACAAAATATGAGTTTTCAGTTCATTCTTCAAAAGTTGCACTTTTGCTCCAAGTTATGCTCAGAAACACTGTTTAGAGCGCTTACAGCGCCAGCAAACGCTGTTTTGAACGCCTTAATACAAGACTTACTACTTGTATGGAAATGGATGTGTAACATTACAAACATGATAAAACAGCTTGTTATCACATCCAAACACTGTTTTGGAACAAAATATGAGTTTTCAGTTCATTCTTCAAAAGTTGCACTTTTGCCACAAGTTATGCTCAGAAACACTGTTTAGAGCGCTTGCAGCGCCAGCAAACGCTGTTTTGAACGCCTTAATACAAGACTTACTACTTGTATGGAAATGCATGTGTAACATTACAAACATGATAAAACAGCTTGTTATCACATCCAAACACTGTTTTGGAACAAAATATGAGTTTTCAGTTCATTCTTCAAAAGTTGCACTTTTGCTCCAAGTTATGCTCAGAAACACTGTTTAGAGCGCTTACAGCGCCAGCAAACGCTGTTTTGAACGCCTTAATACAAGACTCACTACTTGTATGGAAATGGATGTGTAACATTACAAACATGATAAAACAGCTTGTTATCACATCCAAACACTGTTTTCATTCAAAATATGAGTTTTCTTTTCATTCTTGAAAAGTTGCACTTTTGCCACAAGTTATGCTCAGAAACACTGTTTAGAGCTCTTACAGCGCCAGCAAACGCTGTTTTGAACGCCTTAATACAAGACTCACTACTTGTATGGAAATGGATGTGTAACATTACAAACATGATAAAACAGCTTGTTATCACATCCAAACACTGTTTTCATTCAAAATATGAGTTTTCTTTTCATTCTTGAAAAGTTGCACTTTTGCCCCAAGTTATGCTCAGAAACACTGTTTAGAGCTCTTACAACGCCAGAAAACGCTGTTTTGAACGCCTTAATGCAAGCCTTACTACTTGTTAGGAAATGCATGTGTAACATTACAAACATGATAAAACAGCTTGTTATCACATCCAAACACTGTTTTGGAACAAAATATGAGTTTTCAGTTCATTCTTCAAAAGTTGCACTTTTGCTCCAAGTTTTGCTCAGAAACACTGTTTAGAGCGCTTACAGCGCCAGCAAACGCTGTTTTGAACGCCTTAATACAAGACTTACTACTTGTTTGGAAATGCATGTGTAACATTACAAACATGATAAAACAGCTTGTTATCACATCCAAACACTGTTTTGGAACAAAATATGAGTTTTCAGTTCATTCTTCAAAAGTTGCACTTTTGCTCCAAGTTATGCTCAGAAACACTGTTTAGAGCGCTTACAGCGCCAGCAAACGCTGTTTTGAACGCCTTAATACAAGACTTACTACTTGTATGGAAATGGATGTGTAACATTACAAACATGATAAAACAGCTTGTTATCACATCCAAACACTGTTTTCATTCAAAATATGAGTTTTCTTTTCATTCTTGAAAAGTTGCACTTTTGCCACAAGTTATGCTCAGAAACACTGTTTAGAGCTCTTACAGCGCCAGCAAACGCTGTTTTGAACGCCTTAATACAAGACTCACTACTTGTATGGAAATGGATGTGTAACATTACAAACATGATAAAACAGCTTGTTATCACATCCAAACACTGTTTTGGAACAAAATATGAGTTTTCAGTTCATTCTTCAAAAGTTGCACTTTGCCACAAGTTATGCTCAGAAACACTGTTTAGAGCGCTTACAGCGCCAGCAAACGCTGTTTTGAACGCCTTAATACAAGACTTACTACTTGTATGGAAATGGAGGTGTAACATTACAAACATGATAAAACAGCTTGTTATCACATCCAAACACTGTTTTCATTCAAATATGAGTTTTCTTTTCATTCTTGAAAAGTTGCACTTTTGCCCCAAGTTATGCTCAGAAACACTGTTTAGAGCTCTTACAACGCCAGAAAACGCTGTTTTGAACGCCTTAATGCAAGCCTTACTACTTGTTAGGAAATGCATGTGTAACATTACAAACATGATAAAACAGCTTGTTATCACATCCAAACACTGTTTTGGAACAAAATATGAGTTTTCAGTTCATTCTTCAAAAGTTGCACTTTTGCCACAAGTTATGCTCAGAAACACTGTTTAGAGCGCTTGCAGCGCCAGCAAACGCTGTTTTGAACGCCTTAATACAAGACTTACTACTTGTATGGAAATGCATGTGTAACATTACAAACATGATAAAACAGCTTGTTATCACATCCAAACACTGTTTTGGAACAAAATATGAGTTTTCAGTTCATTCTTCAAAAGTTGCACTTTTGCTCCAAGTTATGCTCAGAAACACTGTTTAGAGCGCTTACAGCGCCAGCAAACGCTGTTTTGAACGCCTTAATACAAGACTCACTACTTGTATGGAAATGGATGTGTAACATTACAAACATGATAAAACAGCTTGTTATCACATCCAAACACTGTTTTCATTCAAAATATGAGTTTTCTTTTCATTCTTGAAAAGTTGCACTTTTGCCACAAGTTATGCTCAGAAACACTGTTTAGAGCTCTTACAGCGCCAGCAAACGCTGTTTTGAACGCCTTAATACAAGACTCACTACTTGTATGGAAATGGATGTGTAACATTACAAACATGATAAAACAGCTTGTTATCACATCCAAACACTGTTTTCATTCAAAATATGAGTTTTCTTTTCATTCTTGAAAAGTTGCACTTTTGCCCCAAGTTATGCTCAGAAACACTGTTTAGAGCTCTTACAACGCCAGAAAACGCTGTTTTGAACGCCTTAATACAAGACTTACTACTTGTATGGAAATGGATGTGTAACATTACAAACATGATAAAACAGCTTGTTATCACATCCAAACACTGTTTTGGAACAAAATATGAGTTTTCAGTTCATTCTTCAAAAGTTGCACTTTTGCCACAAGTTATGCTCAGAAACACTGTTTAGAGCGCTTGCAGCGCCAGCAAACGCTGTTTTGAACGCCTTAATACAAGACTTACTACTTGTATGGAAATGCATGTGTAACATTACAAACATGATAAAACAGCTTGTTATCACATCCAAACACTGTTTTGGAACAAAATATGAGTTTTCAGTTCATTCTTCAAAAGTTGCACTTTTGCTCCAAGTTATGCTCAGAAACACTGTTTAGAGCGCTTACAGCGCCAGCAAACGCTGTTTTGAACGCCTTAATACAAGACTCACTACTTGTATGGAAATGGATGTGTAACATTACAAACATGATAAAACAGCTTGTTATCACATCCAAACACTGTTTTCATTCAAAATATGAGTTTTCTTTTCATTCTTGAAAAGTTGCACTTTTGCCACAAGTTATGCTCAGAAACACTGTTTAGAGCTCTTACAGCGCCAGCAAACGCTGTTTTGAACGCCTTAATACAAGACTCACTACTTGTATGGAAATGGATGTGTAACATTACAAACATGATAAAACAGCTTGTTATCACATCCAAACACTGTTTTCATTCAAAATATGAGTTTTCTTTTCATTCTTGAAAAGTTGCACTTTTGCCCCAAGTTATGCTCAGAAACACTGTTTAGAGCTCTTACAACGCCAGAAAACGCTGTTTTGAACGCCTTAATGCAAGCCTTACTACTTGTTAGGAAATGCATGTGTAACATTACAAACATGATAAAACAGCTTGTTATCACATCCAAACACTGTTTTGGAACAAAATATGAGTTTTCAGTTCATTCTTCAAAAGTTGCACTTTTGCCACAAGTTATGCTCAGAAACACTGTTTAGAGCGCTTGCAGCGCCAGCAAACGCTGTTTTGAACGCCTTAATACAAGACTTACTACTTGTATGGAAATGCATGTGTAACATTACAAACATGATAAAACAGCTTGTTATCACATCCAAACACTGTTTTGGAACAAAATATGAGTTTTCAGTTCATTCTTCAAAAGTTGCACTTTTGCTCCAAGTTATGCTCAGAAACACTGTTTAGAGCGCTTGCAGCGCCAGCAAACGCTGTTTTGAACGCCTTAATACAAGACTTACTACTTGTATGGAAATGGATGTGTAACATTACAAACATGATAAAACAGCTTGTTATCACATCCAAACACTGTTTTGGAACAAAATATGAGTTTTCAGTTCATTCTTCAAAAGTTGCACTTTTGCCACAAGTTATGCTCAGAAACACTGTTTAGAGCGCTTGCAGCGCCAGCAAACGCTGTTTTGAACGCCTTAATACAAGACTTACTACTTGTATGGAAATGCATGTGTAACATTACAAACATGATAAAACAGCTTGTTATCACATCCAAACACTGTTTTGGAACAAAATATGAGTTTTCAGTTCATTCTTCAAAAGTTGCACTTTTGCTCCAAGTTATGCTCAGAAACACTGTTTAGAGCGCTTACAGCGCCAGCAAACGCTGTTTTGAACGCCTTAATACAAGACTCACTACTTGTATGGAAATGGATGTGTAACATTACAAACATGATAAAACAGCTTGTTATCACATCCAAACACTGTTTTCATTCAAAATATGAGTTTTCTTTTCATTCTTGAAAAGTTGCACTTTTGCCACAAGTTATGCTCAGAAACACTGTTTAGAGCTCTTACAGCGCCAGCAAACGCTGTTTTGAACGCCTTAATACAAGACTCACTACTTGTATGGAAATGGATGTGTAACATTACAAACATGATAAAACAGCTTGTTATCACATCCAAACACTGTTTTCATTCAAAATATGAGTTTTCTTTTCATTCTTGAAAAGTTGCACTTTTGCCCCAAGTTATGCTCAGAAACACTGTTTAGAGCTCTTACAACGCCAGAAAACGCTGTTTTGAACGCCTTAATGCAAGCCTTACTACTTGTTAGGAAATGCATGTGTAACATTACAAACATGATAAAACAGCTTGTTATCACATCCAAACACTGTTTTGGAACAAAATATGAGTTTTCAGTTCATTCTTCAAAAGTTGCACTTTTGCCACAAGTTATGCTCAGAAACACTGTTTAGAGCGCTTGCAGCGCCAGCAAACGCTGTTTTGAACGCCTTAATACAAGACTTACTACTTGTATGGAAATGCATGTGTAACATTACAAACATGATAAAACAGCTTGTTATCACATCCAAACACTGTTTTGGAACAAAATATGAGTTTTCAGTTCATTCTTCAAAAGTTGCACTTTTGCTCCAAGTTATGCTCAGAAACACTGTTTAGAGCGCTTACAGCGCCAGCAAACGCTGTTTTGAACGCCTTAATACAAGACTTACTACTTGTATGGAAATGGATGTGTAACATTACAAACATGATAAAACAGCTTGTTATCACATCCAAACACTGTTTTGGAACAAAATATGAGTTTTCAGTTCATTCTTCAAAAGTTGCACTTTTGCCACAAGTTATGCTCAGAAACAATGTTTAGAGCTCTTACAGCGCCAGCAAACGCTGTTTTGAACGCCTTAATACAAGACTCACTACTTGTATGGAAATGGATGTGTAACATTACAAACATGATAAAACAGCTTGTTATCACATCCAAACACTGTTTTCATTCAAAATATGAGTTTTCTTTTCATTCTTGAAAAGTTGCACTTTTGCCCCAAGTTATGCTCAGAAACACTGTTTAGAGCTCTTACAACGCCAGAAAACGCTGTTTTGAACGCCTTAATACAAGACTTACTACTTGTATGGAAATGGATGTGTAACATTACAAACATGATAAAACAGCTTGTTATCACATCCAAACACTGTTTTGGAACAAAATATGAGTTTTCAGTTCATTCTTCAAAAGTTGCACTTTTGCCACAAGTTATGCTCAGAAACACTGTTTAGAGCGCTTGCAGCGCCAGCAAACGCTGTTTTGAACGCCTTAATACAAGACTTACTACTTGTATGGAAATGCATGTGTAACATTACAAACATGATAAAACAGCTTGTTATCACATCCAAACACTGTTTTGGAACAAAATATGAGTTTTCAGTTCATTCTTCAAAAGTTGCACTTTTGCTCCAAGTTATGCTCAGAAACACTGTTTAGAGCGCTTACAGCGCCAGCAAACGCTGTTTTGAACGCCTTAATACAAGACTCACTACTTGTATGGAAATGGATGTGTAACATTACAAACATGATAAAACAGCTTGTTATCACATCCAAACACTGTTTTCATTCAAAATATGAGTTTTCTTTTCATTCTTGAAAAGTTGCACTTTTGCCACAAGTTATGCTCAGAAACACTGTTTAGAGCTCTTACAGCGCCAGCAAACGCTGTTTTGAACGCCTTAATACAAGACTCACTACTTGTATGGAAATGGATGTGTAACATTACAAACATGATAAAACAGCTTGTTATCACATCCAAACACTGTTTTGGAACAAAATATGAGTTTTCAGTTCATTCTTCAAAAGTTGCACTTTTGCCACAAGTTATGCTCAGAAACACTGTTTAGAGCGCTTACAGCGCCAGCAAACGCTGTTTTGAACGCCTTAATACAAGACTTACTACTTGTATGGAAATGGAGGTGTAACATTACAAACATGATAAAACAGCTTGTTATCACATCCAAACACTGTTTTCATTCAAAATATGAGTTTTCTTTTCATTCTTGAAAAGTTGCACTTTTGCCCCAAGTTATGCTCAGAAACACTGTTTAGAGCTCTTACAACGCCAGAAAACGCTGTTTTGAACGCCTTAATGCAAGCCTTACTACTTGTTAGGAAATGCATGTGTAACATTACAAACATGATAAAACAGCTTGTTATCACATCCAAACACTGTTTTGGAACAAAATATGAGTTTTCAGTTCATTCTTCAAAAGTTGCACTTTTGCCACAAGTTATGCTCAGAAACACTGTTTAGAGCGCTTGCAGCGCCAGCAAACGCTGTTTTGAACGCCTTAATACAAGACTTACTACTTGTATGGAAATGCATGTGTAACATTACAAACATGATAAAACAGCTTGTTATCACATCCAAACACTGTTTTGGAACAAAATATGAGTTTTCAGTTCATTCTTCAAAAGTTGCACTTTTGCTCCAAGTTATGCTCAGAAACACTGTTTAGAGCGCTTACAGCGCCAGCAAACGCTGTTTTGAACGCCTTAATACAAGACTTACTACTTGTATGGAAATGGATGTGTAACATTACAAACATGATAAAACAGCTTGTTATCACATCCAAACACTGTTTTGGAACAAAATATGAGTTTTCAGTTCATTCTTCAAAAGTTGCACTTTTGCCACAAGTTATGCTCAGAAACACTGTTTAGAGCTCTTACAGCGCCAGCAAACGCTGTTTTGAACGCCTTAATACAAGACTCACTACTTGTATGGAAATGGATGTGTAACATTACAAACATGATAAAACAGCTTGTTATCACATCCAAACACTGTTTTCATTCAAAATATGAGTTTTCTTTTCATTCTTGAAAAGTTGCACTTTTGCCCCAAGTTATGCTCAGAAACACTGTTTAGAGCTCTTACAACGCCAGAAAACGCTGTTTTGAACGCCTTAATACAAGACTTACTACTTGTATGGAAATGGATGTGTAACATTACAAACATGATAAAACAGCTTGTTATCACATCCAAACACTGTTTTGGAACAAAATATGAGTTTTCAGTTCATTCTTCAAAAGTTGCACTTTTGCCACAAGTTATGCTCAGAAACACTGTTTAGAGCGCTTGCAGCGCCAGCAAACGCTGTTTTGAACGCCTTAATACAAGACTTACTACTTGTATGGAAATGCATGTGTAACATTACAAACATGATAAAACAGCTTGTTATCACATCCAAACACTGTTTTGGAACAAAATATGAGTTTTCAGTTCATTCTTCAAAAGTTGCACTTTTGCTCCAAGTTATGCTCAGAAACACTGTTTAGAGCGCTTACAGCGCCAGCAAACGCTGTTTTGAACGCCTTAATACAAGACTCACTACTTGTATGGAAATGGATGTGTAACATTACAAACATGATAAAACAGCTTGTTATCACATCCAAACACTGTTTTCATTCAAAATATGAGTTTTCTTTTCATTCTTGAAAAGTTGCACTTTTGCCACAAGTTATGCTCAGAAACACTGTTTAGAGCTCTTACAGCGCCAGCAAACGCTGTTTTGAACGCCTTAATACAAGACTCACTACTTGTATGGAAATGGATGTGTAACATTACAAACATGATAAAACAGCTTGTTATCACATCCAAACACTGTTTTGGAACAAAATATGAGTTTTCAGTTCATTCTTCAAAAGTTGCACTTTTGCCACAAGTTATGCTCAGAAACACTGTTTAGAGCGCTTACAGCGCCAGCAAACGCTGTTTTGAACGCCTTAATACAAGACTTACTACTTGTATGGAAATGGAGGTGTAACATTACAAACATGATAAAACAGCTTGTTATCACATCCAAACACTGTTTTCATTCAAAATATGAGTTTTCTTTTCATTCTTGAAAAGTTGCACTTTTGCCCCAAGTTATGCTCAGAAACACTGTTTAGAGCTCTTACAACGCCAGAAAACGCTGTTTTGAACGCCTTAATGCAAGCCTTACTACTTGTTAGGAAATGCATGTGTAACATTACAAACATGATAAAACAGCTTGTTATCACATCCAAACACTGTTTTGGAACAAAATATGAGTTTTCAGTTCATTCTTCAAAAGTTGCACTTTTGCCACAAGTTATGCTCAGAAACACTGTTTAGAGCGCTTGCAGCGCCAGCAAACGCTGTTTTGAACGCCTTAATACAAGACTTACTACTTGTATGGAAATGCATGTGTAACATTACAAACATGATAAAACAGCTTGTTATCACATCCAAACACTGTTTTGGAACAAAATATGAGTTTTCAGTTCATTCTTCAAAAGTTGCACTTTTGCTCCAAGTTATGCTCAGAAACACTGTTTAGAGCGCTTACAGCGCCAGCAAACGCTGTTTTGAACGCCTTAATACAAGACTTACTACTTGTATGGAAATGGATGTGTAACATTACAAACATGATAAAACAGCTTGTTATCACATCCAAACACTGTTTTGGAACAAAATATGAGTTTTCAGTTCATTCTTCAAAAGTTGCACTTTTGCCACAAGTTATGCTCAGAAACACTGTTTAGAGCTCTTACAGCGCCAGCAAACGCTGTTTTGAACGCCTTAATACAAGACTCACTACTTGTATGGAAATGGATGTGTAACATTACAAACATGATAAAACAGCTTGTTATCACATCCAAACACTGTTTTCATTCAAAATATGAGTTTTCTTTTCATTCTTGAAAAGTTGCACTTTTGCCCCAAGTTATGCTCAGAAACACTGTTTAGAGCTCTTACAACGCCAGAAAACGCTGTTTTGAACGCCTTAATACAAGACTTACTACTTGTATGGAAATGGATGTGTAACATTACAAACATGATAAAACAGCTTGTTATCACATCCAAACACTGTTTTGGAACAAAATATGAGTTTTCAGTTCATTCTTCAAAAGTTGCACTTTTGCCACAAGTTATGCTCAGAAACACTGTTTAGAGCGCTTGCAGCGCCAGCAAACGCTGTTTTGAACGCCTTAATACAAGACTTACTACTTGTATGGAAATGCATGTGTAACATTACAAACATGATAAAACAGCTTGTTATCACATCCAAACACTGTTTTGGAACAAAATATGAGTTTTCAGTTCATTCTTCAAAAGTTGCACTTTTGCTCCAAGTTATGCTCAGAAACACTGTTTAGAGCGCTTACAGCGCCAGCAAACGCTGTTTTGAACGCCTTAATACAAGACTCACTACTTGTATGGAAATGGATGTGTAACATTACAAACATGATAAAACAGCTTGTTATCACATCCAAACACTGTTTTCATTCAAAATATGAGTTTTCTTTTCATTCTTGAAAAGTTGCACTTTTGCCACAAGTTATGCTCAGAAACACTGTTTAGAGCTCTTACAGCGCCAGCAAACGCTGTTTTGAACGCCTTAATACAAGACTCACTACTTGTATGGAAATGGATGTGTAACATTACAAACATGATAAAACAGCTTGTTATCACATCCAAACACTGTTTTCATTCAAAATATGAGTTTTCTTTTCATTCTTGAAAAGTTGCACTTTTGCCCCAAGTTATGCTCAGAAACACTGTTTAGAGCTCTTACAACGCCAGAAAACGCTGTTTTGAACGCCTTAATGCAAGCCTTACTACTTGTTAGGAAATGCATGTGTAACATTACAAACATGATAAAACAGCTTGTTATCACATCCAAACACTGTTTTGGAACAAAATATGAGTTTTCAGTTCATTCTTCAAAAGTTGCACTTTTGCTCCAAGTTTTGCTCAGAAACACTGTTTAGAGCGCTTACAGCGCCAGCAAACGCTGTTTTGAACGCCTTAATACAAGACTTACTACTTGTTTGGAAATGCATGTGTAACATTACAAACATGATAAAACAGCTTGTTATCACATCCAAACACTGTTTTGGAACAAAATATGAGTTTTCAGTTCATTCTTCAAAAGTTGCACTTTTGCTCCAAGTTATGCTCAGAAACACTGTTTAGAGCGCTTACAGCGCCAGCAAACGCTGTTTTGAACGCCTTAATACAAGACTTACTACTTGTATGGAAATGGATGTGTAACATTACAAACATGATAAAACAGCTTGTTATCACATCCAAACACTGTTTTCATTCAAAATATGAGTTTTCTTTTCATTCTTGAAAAGTTGCACTTTTGCCACAAGTTATGCTCAGAAACACTGTTTAGAGCTCTTACAGCGCCAGCAAACGCTGTTTTGAACGCCTTAATACAAGACTCACTACTTGTATGGAAATGGATGTGTAACATTACAAACATGATAAAACAGCTTGTTATCACATCCAAACACTGTTTTGGAACAAAATATGAGTTTTCAGTTCATTCTTCAAAAGTTGCACTTTTGCCACAAGTTATGCTCAGAAACACTGTTTAGAGCGCTTACAGCGCCAGCAAACGCTGTTTTGAACGCCTTAATACAAGACTTACTACTTGTATGGAAATGGAGGTGTAACATTACAAACATGATAAAACAGCTTGTTATCACATCCAAACACTGTTTTCATTCAAAATATGAGTTTTCTTTTCATTCTTGAAAAGTTGCACTTTTGCCCCAAGTTATGCTCAGAAACACTGTTTAGAGCTCTTACAACGCCAGAAAACGCTGTTTTGAACGCCTTAATGCAAGCCTTACTACTTGTTAGGAAATGCATGTGTAACATTACAAACATGATAAAACAGCTTGTTATCACATCCAAACACTGTTTTGGAACAAAATATGAGTTTTCAGTTCATTCTTCAAAAGTTGCACTTTTGCCACAAGTTATGCTCAGAAACACTGTTTAGAGCGCTTGCAGCGCCAGCAAACGCTGTTTTGAACGCCTTAATACAAGACTTACTACTTGTATGGAAATGCATGTGTAACATTACAAACATGATAAAACAGCTTGTTATCACATCCAAACACTGTTTTGGAACAAAATATGAGTTTTCAGTTCATTCTTCAAAAGTTGCACTTTTGCTCCAAGTTATGCTCAGAAACACTGTTTAGAGCGCTTACAGCGCCAGCAAACGCTGTTTTGAACGCCTTAATACAAGACTTACTACTTGTATGGAAATGGATGTGTAACATTACAAACATGATAAAACAGCTTGTTATCACATCCAAACACTGTTTGGAACAAAATATGAGTTTTCAGTTCATTCTTCAAAAGTTGCACTTTTGCCACAAGTTATGCTCAGAAACACTGTTTAGAGCTCTTACAGCGCCAGCAAACGCTGTTTTGAACGCCTTAATACAAGACTCACTACTTGTATGGAAATGGATGTGTAACATTACAAACATGATAAAACAGCTTGTTATCACATCCAAACACTGTTTTCATTCAAAATATGAGTTTTCTTTTCATTCTTGAAAAGTTGCACTTTTGCCCCAAGTTATGCTCAGAAACACTGTTTAGAGCTCTTACAACGCCAGAAAACGCTGTTTTGAACGCCTTAATACAAGACTTACTACTTGTATGGAAATGGATGTGTAACATTACAAACATGATAAAACAGCTTGTTATCACATCCAAACACTGTTTTGGAACAAAATATGAGTTTTCAGTTCATTCTTCAAAAGTTGCACTTTTGCCACAAGTTATGCTCAGAAACACTGTTTAGAGCGCTTGCAGCGCCAGCAAACGCTGTTTTGAACGCCTTAATACAAGACTTACTACTTGTATGGAAATGCATGTGTAACATTACAAACATGATAAAACAGCTTGTTATCACATCCAAACACTGTTTTGGAACAAAATATGAGTTTTCAGTTCATTCTTCAAAAGTTGCACTTTTGCTCCAAGTTATGCTCAGAAACACTGTTTAGAGCGCTTACAGCGCCAGCAAACGCTGTTTTGAACGCCTTAATACAAGACTCACTACTTGTATGGAAATGGATGTGTAACATTACAAACATGATAAAACAGCTTGTTATCACATCCAAACACTGTTTTCATTCAAAATATGAGTTTTCTTTTCATTCTTGAAAAGTTGCACTTTTGCCACAAGTTATGCTCAGAAACACTGTTTAGAGCTCTTACAGCGCCAGCAAACGCTGTTTTGAACGCCTTAATACAAGACTCACTACTTGTATGGAAATGGATGTGTAACATTACAAACATGATAAAACAGCTTGTTATCACATCCAAACACTGTTTTGGAACAAAATATGAGTTTTCAGTTCATTCTTCAAAAGTTGCACTTTTGCCACAAGTTATGCTCAGAAACACTGTTTAGAGCGCTTACAGCGCCAGCAAACGCTGTTTTGAACGCCTTAATACAAGACTTACTACTTGTATGGAAATGGAGGTGTAACATTACAAACATGATAAAACAGCTTGTTATCACATCCAAACACTGTTTTCATTCAAAATATGAGTTTTCTTTTCATTCTTGAAAAGTTGCACTTTTGCCCCAAGTTATGCTCAGAAACACTGTTTAGAGCTCTTACAACGCCAGAAAACGCTGTTTTGAACGCCTTAATGCAAGCCTTACTACTTGTTAGGAAATGCATGTGTAACATTACAAACATGATAAAACAGCTTGTTATCACATCCAAACACTGTTTTGGAACAAAATATGAGTTTTCAGTTCATTCTTCAAAAGTTGCACTTTTGCCACAAGTTATGCTCAGAAACACTGTTTAGAGCGCTTGCAGCGCCAGCAAACGCTGTTTTGAACGCCTTAATACAAGACTTACTACTTGTATGGAAATGCATGTGTAACATTACAAACATGATAAAACAGCTTGTTATCACATCCAAACACTGTTTTGGAACAAAATATGAGTTTTCAGTTCATTCTTCAAAAGTTGCACTTTTGCTCCAAGTTATGCTCAGAAACACTGTTTAGAGCGCTTACAGCGCCAGCAAACGCTGTTTTGAACGCCTTAATACAAGACTTACTACTTGTATGGAAATGGATGTGTAACATTACAAACATGATAAAACAGCTTGTTATCACATCCAAACACTGTTTTGGAACAAAATATGAGTTTTCAGTTCATTCTTCAAAAGTTGCACTTTTGCCACAAGTTATGCTCAGAAACACTGTTTAGAGCTCTTACAGCGCCAGCAAACGCTGTTTTGAACGCCTTAATACAAGACTCACTACTTGTATGGAAATGGATGTGTAACATTACAAACATGATAAAACAGCTTGTTATCACATCCAAACACTGTTTTCATTCAAAATATGAGTTTTCTTTTCATTCTTGAAAAGTTGCACTTTTGCCCCAAGTTATGCTCAGAAACACTGTTTAGAGCTCTTACAACGCCAGAAAACGCTGTTTTGAACGCCTTAATACAAGACTTACTACTTGTATGGAAATGGATGTGTAACATTACAAACATGATAAAACAGCTTGTTATCACATCCAAACACTGTTTTGGAACAAAATATGAGTTTTCAGTTCATTCTTCAAAAGTTGCACTTTTGCCACAAGTTATGCTCAGAAACACTGTTTAGAGCGCTTGCAGCGCCAGCAAACGCTGTTTTGAACGCCTTAATACAAGACTTACTACTTGTATGGAAATGCATGTGTAACATTACAAACATGATAAAACAGCTTGTTATCACATCCAAACACTGTTTTGGAACAAAATATGAGTTTTCAGTTCATTCTTCAAAAGTTGCACTTTTGCTCCAAGTTATGCTCAGAAACACTGTTTAGAGCGCTTACAGCGCCAGCAAACGCTGTTTTGAACGCCTTAATACAAGACTCACTACTTGTATGGAAATGGATGTGTAACATTACAAACATGATAAAACAGCTTGTTATCACATCCAAACACTGTTTTCATTCAAAATATGAGTTTTCTTTTCATTCTTGAAAAGTTGCACTTTTGCCACAAGTTATGCTCAGAAACACTGTTTAGAGCTCTTACAGCGCCAGCAAACGCTGTTTTGAACGCCTTAATACAAGACTCACTACTTGTATGGAAATGGATGTGTAACATTACAAACATGATAAAACAGCTTGTTATCACATCCAAACACTGTTTTGGAACAAAATATGAGTTTTCAGTTCATTCTTCAAAAGTTGCACTTTTGCCACAAGTTATGCTCAGAAACACTGTTTAGAGCGCTTACAGCGCCAGCAAACGCTGTTTTGAACGCCTTAATACAAGACTTACTACTTGTATGGAAATGGAGGTGTAACATTACAAACATGATAAAACAGCTTGTTATCACATCCAAACACTGTTTTCATTCAAAATATGAGTTTTCTTTTCATTCTTGAAAAGTTGCACTTTTGCCCCAAGTTATGCTCAGAAACACTGTTTAGAGCTCTTACAACGCCAGAAAACGCTGTTTTGAACGCCTTAATGCAAGCCTTACTACTTGTTAGGAAATGCATGTGTAACATTACAAACATGATAAAACAGCTTGTTATCACATCCAAACACTGTTTTGGAACAAAATATGAGTTTTCAGTTCATTCTTCAAAAGTTGCACTTTTGCCACAAGTTATGCTCAGAAACACTGTTTAGAGCGCTTGCAGCGCCAGCAAACGCTGTTTTGAACGCCTTAATACAAGACTTACTACTTGTATGGAAATGCATGTGTAACATTACAAACATGATAAAACAGCTTGTTATCACATCCAAACACTGTTTTGGAACAAAATATGAGTTTTCAGTTCATTCTTCAAAAGTTGCACTTTTGCTCCAAGTTATGCTCAGAAACACTGTTTAGAG
>NW_027507521.1:0-34937 GCF_052324685.1 Brachyhypopomus gauderio
GCGGACCTCTCCTGTCACCTTGTTTTTCATTGACACTGTGCAGGGGGGAAGATGAATAAAAAATAAAAATGTAATGATATGCTACTTACACAGCAGCTTCATAGTTAGCTAGCTAAAACAAACATCTCAATAGTAAGTAATAGCTTCTGGTCTGTCAAGGTAAATTTATTGATACAATCACTAACGATAACATGGATACGAGGAAGCGTTTGCTAACCATACTTTATTAGATGCAGCACAATATAACAAAAAAAAGATGCCTTAATTGTCAAATTTGATCAAGCCAGTCCAAAGATATTCAGTTAGCTCGTTAGTTTCCTGTTTACTTCCTAGAATCGTCAGCGGGCGTCATATGCCGACTTGAAGCTGATTGGTTTATGCAAAATAGTAATGCATTGTGGTAGCGAAATCTTATTTTTGCACAGGGAAAAATGGAATAATGTTTGAACAGTTAATGTAGAACTAGAATATATGTAATATAGGACTATTCTGTTTCCTAAAATATATTTAGGTTAATATACTTTTTGGCATACCGTCCTCGAAACATATATGAATTTGCAGCGCTTTATATACTGCACATACGGTCTAAACCCCGGTTGCCAGATTCGCCGTTTTCACTCCAAATTGGGCTTGTTTGAAACTCCTTCAAAGTTTTTCGTTTTTGGGCTACTTTTCACTTGGCCCACCGCGGGACTTACAAGTCAACAATAACAATCCATGGCGATATAATACTTAAATAGTCTCAATTTTAATACTCTAACACTTTGGGCTACTTTTGGCTTCTGACGGGCGCATTTTACACTGACTTTGGCCGGAAATATTTATGTACGACCTGCCAACCCTGGCCACACTTCGCTCGTGTTGACTGCAAGTGCACCAACTTATCAGTCCACAGAGACAAGCTGGAGCCTTACAAGTGATTGGAACCTCTTCTAACCAATACTTTACTTCCTTCTGAAGCTAACCAGCCCTCATTTGCCACGATTGCTCAATTATATTTTTTTATTGAGCCCTCGGAAAGTCGCGCTTCATTTCCAATGTGGGTCCGCTAGCATAGCAAACATAAGCTAACCTTTGCTAACCTAAGCCAAGCTCCCCAGAACACACTATTCGGCGAAACTGAAGCAGTCGTGGATTATTTTGTTCGTTTTTATTCTGATTGTGGATACTTTTGAACATAAACCGATAACTTTTTATGGAATATATGAGCAATTTTCGGCATTTTCGCCAACCCGGAAGTGAGACCGTACACCCGCTACGACGCGACTCGGTGTACTCGTGAGTAAAAATTGATAATTTTTCATAAGCGATATTGTACAAAATATATATTCTAATACTGTCTATAATCTAATGTTTAGTATGGAGCTTTTGAGTGCTGGAGTACTCTGTATCGTGTCGGATGCTACCGGAGTTGGCTACGGTAGCTTGCATAGCCTGTCGGACTATATTGGACATAAATGTCATATCATATAACGTTCATAATTGGACATGGAATTTATTCATTGGAATTTTCTGGTCTTTCTGTAATATGTGCAACGTTGTTGTTTGAAATAGCTCATCGGTTTCGTGTATGGAATTTGTTAGCATGTTGGCTTGGTTGGCTAAGGGTGTGTACTGGCTGTGGCATACATTGGAATGTTGAACTTGACATTCCTTGGAACATAGTGGAATAACTTTGCAATGCTTGCATGGATTTGCTCCATTTTTTCTGTGTTATTAGAAAAGACCATAGCGAAATATATTTCAAATTTATAGACTGAATGGAATGGAGCTATGTGAACATACATGCTTGTGATGCTCAAGGTCAAGTGCAATTCTGACATTCCTGGCATATTAGCATCTGTAATAGAGGTTCTAAAATAAAACAAACCAAGGAATATGGTATTGAAGTGAATCAATATGTTCCCCCAACTGTCTACTTCAGTTTGAGCCATGAATTATCATTTCCCTATATGTACAACTTGAGATATCTAGTTTTATAGTGGACTATGTCGGGAATCTGAGGAATTTTAAAAATGGCCGCCTGGAATGTGTGCACAATAGAGTTAAAATGATCTAAAAAGGTGAGCTTCTGAACAAAAATACTGGATATGACTGATTAGTTTTTGATCAGTGTATCTTAATAATCCATCTACTGTCTTTTGCAGGTTTGCAACCTACAACCACCTGATGGCCTTCTGGGAACTGATTGAACCTGCAACACATCAGATGATACGGGTCACCAACTCCAAACCTACAGTTTCTTTTAGGGTCTGTCTGCATTTGGATGCCCAAAGACAAAGTACAGGCCTACCTGCCAGAGGAGTTTGGGAATTTTCAGGACACACAAGTTATCCTGGATTGTACAGAGCTCTGCTGCCAAACACCATCATCCCTGCTGTTACAGAGTGAAGTCTTTTCCAATTATAAGTCTCATTGTACCTTCAAGGCCTTAATTGGAATGGCACCCCATGGTGCCATAACCTTTGTGTCTGGACTCTATGCTGGGTCTATTAGTGACAGGGAGATGTTCAGACAGTCAGGAATTATTCCTCTACTTACCCCTGACATGGCAATAATGGTGGATAAGGGCTTCCTGGTAGACGATCTTGTACCATGTAAGATCCACAGGCCAGTTTTCCTGAAAAGGTGCACACGAATGTCTGCACATGACGTAAAACACACACAGTCCGTAGCCAGGCTCAGGGTACATGTTGAACGGTGCATCCGACGAGTAAAGGAGCACAAATTGTTTGACACCGTCATCCCCATGTCTATTTCAGGCAGCATAAATCAGCTATTTACTGTATCTTGTCTGCTTGTGAACTATCAGAATGGACCACTTGTAAAGACATGGAGCAAATTTTAGAATGTATGCATTTAAATATCGAAAATATGTAAATATGTTTTGATGCTTTAATATTACTGGTCTTAATAACCTGCTGTAATAAACCTTGGCTTGGAGAATCAAAAATCCTTCTCATATTTTTTTTATGTCTGCACTTAAAGGAAGACATAAAAACAGTGGAATTAATGCATTGACAGAAAAAACAAACAAATCACTTCTTAATGAACAACAGATAATTAATCTGACACTATACAGGTAATCATTGTATTTATGTTTTACTGCAAACACTTTTGTATGTAATGGTAAAAGAAAAAATGATCCGCTTTTTCTCTAATGGTGTGCATCACTTCTTGATTTTTGTAAACTCGCTCAACTAGTGTGTCCTCCTGAGCACACACAACAAAATCACACCATTCTAAACCAGTCAAGAGGATCTGTCTCTGAACTTGCCAGCAGTACTTGTGTTGCCTCCGAAGTTTCAAAGCACCGCTTGACATTTTCAGATAGGGGCAGTCCACATAACTCTGAATGTTGGGGCATTTGACTTCTAAGAGTCCAAATGGTGGATTCTCAGAGGGATCGAAGATTACTCCATCAGGGGAACAACCCAGCCATGGAGCATCAGGGTGAATGACAAATCCACATGGTGAATAATTCACATTTTTCAGAATGCAGTACTCTTGAACTGCAACTGGCTCCATATGAATTCCTCCCCTCATGTCCTTGGTCTGGACAGTTCCCCTGTAGATTCTCTCTGCCAAATTATCTGCAGAAGTATGTCCTCGAACATGGTTTGCCTCATGGAAACGTGTAGATCAGGCATGTCAAACTCAGTTTGGCTGTGGGGCCGGATCCAGACCTTCTGTTCTTAGGTGAGCCGGATCAGTAACTACAAATCAACTCCAAATATTTCGCTTTATTTTTCAGTACTATGCTTTATCATTCAGCCTACATTTTATAATCATGGATGAAAAGGGATCTTTTCTAAGCACAACACATTAAAACAATGAAAAAAAAAAAGATTTTCATGTTTGACGGTGAATGTGTTAACAACTGGTTTATTTTAACAGTTGAGTGAATGCAGTTTTATACCTGAAGCAACTCACCACATTAACAAACTCAAGTGGGAGCTATGAAAAAAACATTTTCGCCTTAATAGTCATACTGCTTTGAAATAAATAAAAAAAGAAATACAAATAAAAGTTATAGCAGTGCATGGGTAATAAAATTAGACTACATCAGATCAAACTACTAGGCTGGGCCTACTGAAGCTGAGAACATACTGCACAATATTAATTATCTTTAATATGAAACCAGATGAATCTTATTTTTAATGATCTGTATTCATGAGTGCAAACAAATTTCGTGTCATCACACTTTTTTTCTCTCTCTCTCACTGCATTCCTGCAGTCTACTTGCTGCTGCTGGCTCCTGTAACTTGGCATCTTTTTGCCTTCACAAGTGCATCGATATTAGGTGTCAAATCCTGAGTAGCAGCACATTTAACAATGTCATTCAAGTGTTTATTTGTTAACCTTGAGCGCTGCTTTGTTTTATTATTGTTCATTACAGAGAACACCTGTTCACAAAGATAAGTAGTCCCAAACATGGATAGAACTTATGCAGCCATGGCTGTTAATTTGGGGTAACCTGGCACGAGATATTGATAAAACGTATTCAATTCCACGGACCCAAATTTATCCTTCATAGCAGAATCGCTTCATAGCGGAATTGCATCCTTTGACTGAAGCTTTAACTCGTGTCAGTGCTGCATGCTGTCATTTACTTTCCTCTAGCGACCAGAGAGAGCTTTTGATTTGTATTCATTTTTTAAAAATCACAACTTTTGATAGAAATGAGCTAGAGACTTGATTCATTTTTTGACATACTCAGAAATTTATGCCGGGCCGTATTAAATAATCCAACGGGCCGGGTCCGGCCCGCGGGGCCCTATCTTTCACATGCCTGCTCTACATCTTACTCTCATCTTTCTCAGACCATGCCATTCTTCACATCAACTCTGCTCCTGTCTTGCAGCTTCAATCCTCTGCCCCATGCTCAATCACACTTCCAGGGACTTAACATGCACTTCTTCCTCTTCTCACAAAACATACGCACATTCTCATCGTCCCAGCCTATAGTTTTCCATAGCAAGGGGTGCTTCACTGGGGGCACCTGGGATGTTCACAATTTCTCTCACTGCTGCTGGCTTATCATGGAATCAAACCACACTCCCTGCCTCTACAGGCCCAAAAGCACATTCAACTAATGGGACTGCAGTTCACATGCCCATTGTTGCAACCAGAGGGGCAATTACAGGACTAAAACTTCTTATAGACCTCTCACACTCTTAGCATGGCAACATTGGGCATTTCTCCATCCAACGCTTTATAATGTCAACTTCTGAAAAATATTAAAAGCAAAAACGTGTATAACCATTTAATCAAATTACTGCCACAATATAATCTAAACTTCATTACACATCACATGGATCAAAGGTAATATTTTTTTATTTTTTTATTTGCCTTTATTTAACCAGGTTAGTCCCTTGAGATACAAGATCTCTTTTACAAGAGAGACCTGGCCAAGAGAGACCGAGCAGCAGCACAAATTACAACATTCAAGATGCATTCAAAATCTCACATAAAATTTATTAAAACACGCACACACAGATGATCTGGACCTGACTGATTTTATCAGAGTCTTAAATCTGTTCAAAGAAACAAGGTCCTTGATTTTTATATCAGCCTGTAACCGGTTCCATGTGTATGGAGCAGCAAAACTAAAAGCAGTCTTTCCTAGCTCTGTTCGAGCTCTAGGAACAGCAAGTTGCAAAAACTCACTCGAACGAAGACTGAGCAGACTTTGCCTTCTATTCAGAAGACAACATAAATAATTAGGCAAATTCCCAATTAGTGCTTTGTAAATAAAAACATACCAATGTGCAAAACGTCGTGCCTGCAACGAAGTCCAATTCACTTTTGTATATAACAAACAATGATGAGTAAGAGGTCGACAGTTTGTTATAAATCGCAAAGCACTATGATACACACTGTCCAGTATGCTCAAACAGTGCACAGGAGCATTCATATACAAAATATCTCCATAATCTAATACAGGCATGAACGTTGCTTCAACTAACTTCTTTTTTACAATAAAAGAAAAACAAGATTTATTTCTATAATAAAAACCTAACAAAAGTCTAAGCTTTTTAATTAGATGTTGAATATAAGGTTTAAAAGATAACTTATATATATATATATATATATATATATATATATATATATATATATATATATATATATATATATATATATAACCTCACACAGTCAGCAGTTGAATTCCTTGGTTTTCGAACCTCCATTTCTCCAACGGGTCCCGGCTTCACACCCTAAAAGTAGGGACACATTTAGCACTGTTTTAATGGTGGCTACATATGGATGAACATACATGTGACATACAAACTGACATGCTAGGTAACTCGCTGCTCGGTGTCTGTGCAGCTTTGGACTGGGGGTACAGCAGGAATATCTAGCTGAGAATAGTGTGCAGTCTGATAAAGAAGGGCAACCAAATGATTGCACAGGGCACATCCTGCCACACAGGAGCAATGGGTGCTCACCAAAATGACAGGGCTCGAGTGTTTTAACACCATCTAAGGAGAAAAAATATATTAAAATATCTGTTAACATTTTATTGAACAGCAGTAATTGAGCAAAAATAAATAATTCAGGTAAAGTTTCCCAAATTAGTTGACTGTACACATCCACTTTAATTCACTGAAGGTAGAGAGATAAAATATGTAGGCACATGCAAAAGCTTGGGCACCAAATACCATGTTTTATTGATGCTATAGATTTAGTCAATGTGATTAGTGAAGGGTGTGATTGGAGATGACCACACCTTCAATATTTAATCAGCTTTGCTTATATTATGGCAGTAATCTGATGTAGTGGTTATACACTTCTATACACTTATACATTAAAGGAGTGGTTCCCAAACGTTTTCTGCCGTGCCCCCCATTAATAGATGAGAATAATTTTGCGCCCCCCACTGCGCCCAATATTTTGTTGAGTGAGAACAGGATATTTTGTTTTGCCAGAACAGGAACAACTGTATGTGAAGTCCCTGGAAGTCTTATTCAGCAAAGACCACAGGATTAAGGCTGCTTTTGCTTCTTTAGTTCAGACTGCCATATTTAAATATCTTGCGAAAAAACAGTAATTGTTATGACTGATTAGTGCATGTTTGTACATACATACATACATACATATATACACAAACACTTGTGTGTGTGTGTAACCATTGATCCTACTCTCAAGTCATGTGGCTTTTCACTTTTCCTCATAGACCTATGACAAACTGCCCTCACGCGGACCTCTCCTGTCACCTTGTTTTTCATTGACACTGTGCAGGGGGGAAGATGAATAAAAATAAAAATGTAATGATATGCTACTTACACAGCAGCTTCATAGTTAGCTAGCTAAAACAAACATCTCAATAGTAAGTAATAGCTTCTGGTCTGTCAAGGTAAATTTATTGATACAATCACTAACGTTAACATGGATACGAGGAAGCGTTTGCTAACCATACTTTATTAGATGCAGCACAATATAACAAAAAAAAGATGCCTTAATTGTCAAATTTGATCAAGCCAGTCCAAAGATATTCAGTTAGCTCGTTAGTTTCCTGTTTACTTCCTAGAATCGTCAGCGGGCGTCATATGCCGACTTGAAGCTGATTGGTTTATGCAAAATAGTAATGCATTGTGGTAGCGAAATCTTATTTTTGCACAGGGAAAAATGGAATAATGTTTGAACAGTTAATGTAGAACTAGAATATATGTAATATAGGACTATTCTGTTTCCTAAAATATATTTAGGTTAATATACTTTTTGGCATACCGTCCTCGAAACATATATGAATTTGCAGCGCTTTATATACTGCACATACGGTCTAAACCCGGTTGCCAGATTCGCCGTTTTCACTCCAAATTGGGCTTGTTTGAAACTCCTTCAAAGTTTTTCGTTTTTGGGCTACTTTTCACTTGGCCCACCGCGGGACTTACAAGTCAACAATAACAATCCATGGCGATATAATACTTAAATAGTCTCAATTTTAATACTCTAACACTTTGGGCTACTTTTGGCTTCTGACGGGCGCATTTTACACTGACTTTGGCCGGAATATTTATGTACGACCTGCCAACCCTGGCCACACTTCGCTCGTGTTGACTGCAAGTGCACCAACTTATCAGTCCACAGAGACAAGCTGGAGCCTTACAAGTGATTGGAACCTCTTCTAACCAATACTTTACTTCCTTCTGAAGCTAACCAGCCCTCATTTGCCACGATTGCTCAATTATATTTTTTTATTGAGCCCTCGGAAAGTCGCGCTTCATTTCCAATGTGGGTCCGCTAGCATAGCAACATAAGCTAACCTTTGCTAACCTAAGCCAAGCTCCCCAGAACACACTATTCGGCGAAACTGAAGCAGTCGTGGATTATTTTGTTCGTTTTTATTCTGATTGTGGATACTTTTGAACATAAACCGATAACTTTTTATGGAATATATGAGCAATTTTCGGCATTTTCGCCAACCCGGAAGTGAGACCGTACACCCGCTACGACGCGACTCGGTGTACTCGTGAGTAAAAATTGATAATTTTTCATAAGCGATATTGTACAAAATATATATTCTAATACTGTCTATAATCTAATGTTTAGTATTGGAGCTTTTGAGTGCTGGAGTACTCTGTATCGTGTCGGATGCTACCGGAGTTGGCTACGGTAGCTTGCATAGCCTGTCGGACTATATTGGACATAAATGTCATATCATATAACGTTCATAATTGGACATGGAATTTATTCATTGGAATTTTCTGGTCTTTCTGTAATATGTGCAACGTTGTTGTTTGAAATAGCTCATCGGTTTCGTGTATGGAATTTGTTAGCATGTTGGCTTGGTTGGCTAAGGGTGTGTACTGGCTGTGGCATACATTGGAATGTTGAACTTGACATTCCTTGGAACAAAGTGGAATAACTTTGCAATGCTTGCATGGATTTGCTCCATTTTTTCTGTGTTATTAGAAAAGACCATAGCGAAATATATTTCAAATTTATAGACTGAATGGAATGGAGCTATGTGAACATACATGCTTGTGATGCTCAAGGTCAAGTGCATTTCTGACATTCCTGGCATATTAGCATCTGTAATAGAGGTTCTAAAATAAAACAAACCAAGGAATATGGTATTGAAGTGAATCAATATGTTCCCCCAACTGTCTACTTCAGTTTGAGCCATGAATTATCATTTCCCTATATGTACAACTTGAGATATCTAGTTTTATAGTGGACTATGTCGGGAATCTGAGGAATTTTAAAAATGGCCGCCTGGAATGTGTGCACAATAGAGTTAAAATGATCTAAAAAGGTGAGCTTCTGAACAAAAATACTGGATATGACTGATTAGTTTTTGATCAGTGTATCTTAATAATCCATCTACTGTCTTTGCAGGTTTGCAACCTACAACCACCTGATGGCCTTCTGGGAACTGATTGAACCTGCAACACATCAGATGATACGGGTCACCAACTCCAAACCTACAGTTTCTTTTAGGGTCTGTCTGCATTTGGATGCCCAAAGACAAAGTACAGGCCTACCTGCCAGAGGAGTTTGGGAATTTTCAGGACACACAAGTTATCCTGGATTGTACAGAGCTCTGCTGCCAAACACCATCATCCCTGCTGTTACAGAGTGAAGTCTTTTCCAATTATAAGTCTCATTGTACCTTCAAGGCCTTAATTGGAATGGCACCCCATGGTGCCATAACCTTTGTGTCTGGACTCTATGCTGGGTCTATTAGTGACAGGGAGATGTTCAGACAGTCAGGAATTATTCCTCTACTTACCCCTGACATGGCAATAATGGTGGATAAGGGCTTCCTGGTAGACGATCTTGTACCATGTAAGATCCACAGGCCAGTTTTCCTGAAAAGGTGCACACGAATGTCTGCACATGACGTAAAACACACACAGTCCGTAGCCAGGCTCAGGGTACATGTTGAACGGTGCATCCGACGAGTAAAGGAGCACAAATTGTTTGACACCGTCATCCCCATGTCTATTTCAGGCAGCATAAATCAGCTATTTACTGTATCTTGTCTGCTTGTGAACTATCAGAATGGACCACTTGTAAAGACATGGAGCAAATTTTAGAATGTATGCATTTAAATATCGAAAATATGTAAATATGTTTTGATGCTTTAATATTACTGGTCTTAATAACCTGCTGTAATAAACCTTGGCTTGGAGAATCAAAAATCCTTCTCATATTTTTTTTATGTCTGCACTTAAAGGAAGACATAAAAACAGTGGAATTAATGCATTGACAGAAAAAACAAACAAATCACTTCTTAATGAACAACAGATAATTAATCTGACACTATACAGGTAATCATTGTATTTATGTTTTACTGCAAACACTTTTGTATGTAATGGTAAAAGAAAAAATGATCCGCTTTTTCTCTAATGGTGTGCATCACTTCTTGATTTTTGTAAACTCGCTCAACTAGTGTGTCCTCCTGAGCACACACAACAAAATCACACCATTCTAAACCAGTCAAGAGGATCTGTCTCTGAACTTGCCAGCAGTACTTGTGTTGCCTCCGAAGTTTCAAAGCACCGCTTGACATTTTCAGATAGGGGCAGTCCACATAACTCTGAATGTTGGGGCATTTGACTTCTAAGAGTCCAAATGGTGGATTCTCAGAGGGATCGAAGATTACTCCATCAGGGGAACAACCCAGCCATGGAGCATCAGGGTGAATGACAAATCCACATGGTGAATAATTCACATTTTTCAGAATGCAGTACTCTTGAACTGCAACTGGCTCCATATGAATTCCTCCCCTCATGTCCTTGGTCTGGACAGTTCCCCTGTAGATTCTCTCTGCCAAATTATCTGCAGAAGTATGTCCTCGAACATGGTTTGCCTCATGGAAACGTGTAGATCAGGCATGTCAAACTCAGTTTGGCTGTGGGGCCGGATCCAGACCTTCTGTTCTTAGGTGAGCCGGATCAGTAACTACAAATCAACTCCAAATATTTCGCTTTATTTTTCAGTACTATGCTTTATCATTCAGCCTACATTTTATAATCATGGATGAAAAGGGATCTTTTCTAAGCACAACACATTAAAACAATGAAAAAAAAAAAGATTTTCATGTTTGACGGTGAATGTGTTAACAACTGGTTTATTTTAACAGTTGAGTGAATGCAGTTTTATACCTGAAGCAACTCACCACATTAACAAACTCAAGTGGGAGCTATGAAAAAAACATTTTCGCCTTAATAGTCATACTGCTTTGAAATAAATAAAAAAAGAAATACAAATAAAAGTTATAGCAGTGCATGGGTAATAAAATTAGACTACATCAGATCAAACTACTAGGCTGGGCCTACTGAAGCTGAGAACATACTGCACAATATTAATTATCTTTAATATGAAACCAGATGAATCTTATTTTTAATGATCTGTATTCATGAGTGCAAACAAATTTCGTGTCATCACACTTTTTTTCTCTCTCTCTCACTGCATTCCTGCAGTCTACTTGCTGCTGCTGGCTCCTGTAACTTGGCATCTTTTTGCCTTCACAAGTGCATCGATATTAGGTGTCAAATCCTGAGTAGCAGCACATTTAACAATGTCATTCAAGTGTTTATTTGTTAACCTTGAGCGCTGCTTTGTTTTATTATTGTTCATTACAGAGAACACCTGTTCACAAAGATAAGTAGTCCCAAACATGGATAGAACTTATGCAGCCATGGCTGTTAATTTGGGGTAACCTGGCACGAGATATTGATAAAACGTATTCAATTCCAGGACCCAAATTTATCCTTCATAGCAGAATCGCTTCATAGCGGAATTGCATCCTTTGACTGAAGCTTTAACTCGTGTCAGTGCTGCATGCTGTCATTTACTTTCCTCTAGCGACCAGAGAGAGCTTTTGATTTGTATTCATTTTTTAAAAATCACAACTTTTGATAGAAATGAGCTAGAGACTTGATTCATTTTTTGACATACTCAGAAATTTATGCCGGGCCGTATTAAATAATCCAACGGGCCGGGTCCGGCCCGCGGGGCCCTATCTTTCACATGCCTGCTCTACATCTTACTCTCATCTTTCTCAGACCATGCCATTCTTCACATCAACTCTGCTCCTGTCTTGCAGCTTCAATCCTCTGCCCCATGCTCAATCACACTTCCAGGGACTTAACATGCACTTCTTCCTCTTCTCACAAAACATACGCACATTCTCATCGTCCCAGCCTATAGTTTTCCATAGCAAGGGGTGCTTCACTGGGGGCACCTGGGATGTTCACAATTTCTCTCACTGCTGCTGGCTTATCATGGAATCAAACCACACTCCCTGCCTCTACAGGCCCAAAAGCACATTCAACTAATGGGACTGCAGTTCACATGCCCATTGTTGCAACCAGAGGGGCAATTACAGGACTAAAACTTCTTATAGACCTCTCACACTCTTAGCATGGCAACATTGGGCATTTCTCCATCCAACGCTTTATAATGTCAACTTCTGAAAAATATTAAAAGCAAAAACGTGTATAACCATTTAATCAAATTACTGCCACAATATAATCTAAACTTCATTACACATCACATGGATCAAAGGTAATATTTTTTTATTTTTTTATTTGCCTTTATTTAACCAGGTTAGTCCCTTGAGATACAAGATCTCTTTTACAAGAGAGACCTGGCCAAGAGAGACCGAGCAGCAGCACAAATTACAACATTCAAGATGCATTCAAAATCTCACATAAAATTTATTAAAACACGCACACACAGATGATCTGGACCTGACTGATTTTATCAGAGTCTTAAATCTGTTCAAAGAAACAAGGTCCTTGATTTTTATATCAGCCTGTAACCGGTTCCATGTGTATGGAGCAGCAAAACTAAAAGCAGTCTTTCCTAGCTCTGTTCGAGCTCTAGGAACAGCAAGTTGCAAAAACTCACTCGAACGAAGACTGAGCAGACTTTGCCTTCTATTCAGAAGACAACATAAATAATTAGGCAAATTCCCAATTAGTGCTTTGTAAATAAAAACATACCAATGTGCAAAACGTCGTGCCTGCAACGAAGTCCAATTCACTTTTGTATATAACAAACAATGATGAGTAAGAGGTCGACAGTTTGTTATAAATCGCAAAGCACTATGATACACACTGTCCAGTATGCTCAAACAGTGCACAGGAGCATTCATATACAAAATATCTCCATAATCTAATACAGGCATGAACGTTGCTTCAACTAACTTCTTTTTTACAATAAAAGAAAAACAAGATTTATTTCTATAATAAAAACCTAACAAAAGTCTAAGCTTTTTAATTAGATGTTGAATATAAGGTTTAAAAGATAACTTATATATATATATATATATATATATATATATATATATATATATATATATATATATATATATATATATATATATAACCTCACACAGTCAGCAGTTGAATTCCTTGGTTTTCGAACCTCCATTTCTCCAACGGGTCCCGGCTTCACACCCTAAAAGTAGGGACACATTTAGCACTGTTTTAATGGTGGCTACATATGGATGAACATACATGTGACATACAAACTGACATGCTAGGTAACTCGCTGCTCGGCGTCTGTGCAGCTTTGGACTGGGGGTACAGCAGGAATATCTAGCTGAGAATAGTGTGCAGTCTGATAAAGAAGGGCAACCAAATGATTGCACAGGGCACATCCTGCCACACAGGAGCAATGGGTGCTCACCAAAATGACAGGGCTCGAGTGTTTTAACACCATCTAAGGAGAAAAAATATATTAAAATATCTGTTAACATTTTATTGAACAGCAGTAATTGAGCAAAAATAAATAAGTCAGGTAAAGTTTCCCAAATTAGTTGACTGTACACATCCACTTTAATTCACTGAAGGTAGAGAGATAAAATATGTAGGCACATGCAAAAGCTTGGGCACCAAATACCATGTTTTATTGATGCTATAGATTTAGTCAATGTGATTAGTGAAGGGTGTGATTGGAGATGACCACACCTTCAATATTTAATCAGCTTTGCTTATATTATGGCAGTAATCTGATGTAGTGGTTATACACTTATACATTAAAGGAGTGGTTCCCAAACGTTTTCTGCCGTGCCCCCCATTAATAGATGAGAATAATTTTGCGCCCCCCACTGCGCCCAATATTTTGTTGAGTGAGAACAGGATATTTTGTTTTGCCAGAACAGGAACAACTGTATGTGAAGTCCCTGGAAGTCTTATTCAGCAAAGACCACAGGATTAAGGCTGCTTTTGCTTCTTTAGTTCAGACTGCCATATTTAAATATCTTGCGAAAAAACAGTAATTGTTATGACTGATTAGTGCATGTTTGTACATACATGCATACATACATATATACACAAACACTTGTGTGTGTGTGTGTAACCATTGATCCTACTCTCAAGTCATGTAGCTTTTCACTTTTCCTCATAGACCTATGACAAACTGCCCTCACGCGGACCTCTCCTGTCACCTTGTTTTTCATTGACACTGTGCAGGGGGGAAGATGAATAAAAATAAAAATGTAATGATATGCTACTTACACAGCAGCTTCATAGTTAGCTAGCTAAAACAAACATCTCAATAGTAAGTAATAGCTTCTGGTCTGTCAAGGTATATTTATTGATACAATCACTAACGTTAACATGGATACGAGGAAGCGTTTGCTAACCATACTTTATTAGATGCAGCACAATATAACTAAAAAAAGATGCCTTAATTGTCAAATTTGATCAAGCCAGTCCAAAGATATTCAGTTAGCTCGTTAGTTTCCTGTTTACTTCCTAGAATCGTCAGCGGGCGTCATATGCCGACTTGAAGCTGATTGGTTTATGCAAAATAGTAATGCATTGTGGTAGCGAAATCTTATTTTTGCACAGGGAAAAATGGAATAATGTTTGAACAGTTAATGTAGAACTAGAATATATGTAATATAGGACTATTCTGTTTCCTAAAATATATTTAGGTTAATATACTTTTTGGCATACCGTCCTCGAAACATATATGAATTTGCAGCGCTTTATATCCTGCACATACGGTCTAAACCCGGTTGCCAGATTCGCCGTTTTCACTCCAAATTGGGCTTGTTTGAAACTCCTTCAAAGTTTTTCGTTTTTGGGCTACTTTTCACTTGGCCCACCGCGGGACTTACAAGTCAACAATAACAATCCATGGCGATATAATACTTAAATAGTCTCAATTTTAACACTCTAACACTTTGGGCTACTTTTGGCTTCTGACGGGCGCATTTTACACTGACTTTGGCCGGAATATTTATGTACGACCTGCCAACCCTGGCCACACTTCGCTCGTGTTGACTGCAAGTGCACCAACTTATCAGTCCACAGAGACAAGCTGGAGCCTTACAAGTGATTGGAACCTCTTCTAACCAATACTTTACTTCCTTCTGAAGCTAACCAGCCCTCATTTGCCACGATTGCTCAATTATATTTTTTTATTGAGCCCTCGGAAAGTCGCGCTTCATTTCCAATGTGGGTCCGCTAGCATAGCAACATAAGCTAACCTTTGCTAACCTAAGCCAAGCTCCCCAGAACACACTATTCGGCGAAACTGAAGCAGTCGTGGATTATTTTGTTCGTTTTTATTCTGATTGTGGATACTTTTGAACATAAACCGATAACTTTTTATGGAATATATGAGCAATTTTCGGCATTTTCGCCAACCCGGAAGTGAGACCGTACACCCGCTACGACGCGACTCGGTGTACTCGTGAGTAAAAATTGATAATTTTTCATAAGCGATATTGTACAAAATATATATTCTAATACTGTCTATAATCTAATGTTTAGTATTGGAGCTTTTGAGTGCTGGAGTACTCTGTATCGTGTCGGATGCTACCGGAGTTGGCTACGGTAGCTTGCATAGCCTGTCGGACTATATTGGACATAAATGTCATATCATATAACGTTCATAATTGGACATGGAATGTATTCATTGGAATTTTCTGGTCTTTCTGTAATATGTGCAACGTTGTTGTTTGAAATAGCTCATCGGTTTCGTGTATGGAATTTGTTAGCATGTTGGCTTGGTTGGCCAAGGGTGTGTACTGGCTGTGGCATACATTGGAATGTTGAACTTGACATTCCTTGGAACAAAGTGGAATAACTTTGCAATGCTTGCATGGATTTGCTCCATTTTTTCTGTGTTATTAGAAAAGACCATAGCGAAATATATTTCAAATTTATAGACTGAATGGAATGGAGCTATGTGAATATACATGCTTGTGATGCTCAAGGTCAAGTGCATTTCTGACATTCCTGGCATATTAGCATCTGTAATAGAGGTTCTAAAATAAAACAAACCAAGGAATATGGTATTGAAGTGAATCAATATGTTCCCCCAACTGTCTACTTCAGTTTGAGCCATGAATTATCATTTCCCTATATGTACAACTTGAGATATCTAGTTTTATAGTGGACTATGTCGGGAATCTGAGGAATTTTAAAAATGGCCGCCTGGAATGTGTGCACAATAGAGTTAAAATGATCTAAAAAGGTGAGCTTCTGAACAAAAATACTGGATATGACTGATTAGTTTTTGATCAGTGTATCTTAATAATCCATCTACTGTCTTTGCAGGTTTGCAACCTACAACCACCTGATGGCCTTCTGGGAACTGATTGAACCTGCAACACATCAGATGATACGGGTCACCAACTCCAAACCTACAGTTTCTTTTAGGGTCTGTCTGCATTTGGATGCCCAAAGACAAAGTACAGGCCTACCTGCCAGAGGAGTTTGGGAATTTTCAGGACACACAAGTTATCCTGGATTGTACAGAGCTCTGCTGCCAAACACCATCATCCCTGCTGTTACAGAGTGAAGTCTTTTCCAATTATAAGTCTCATTGTACCTTCAAGGCCTTAATTGGAATGGCACCCCATGGTGCCATAACCTTTGTGTCTGGACTCTATGCTGGGTCTATTAGTGACAGGGAGATGTTCAGACAGTCAGGAATTATTCCTCTACTTACCCCTGACATGGCAATAATGGTGGATAAGGGCTTCCTGGTAGACGATCTTGTACCATGTAAGATCCACAGGCCAGTTTTCCTGAAAAGGTGCACACGAATGTCTGCACATGACGTAAAACACACACAGTCCGTAGCCAGGCTCAGGGTACATGTTGAACGGTGCATCCGACGAGTAAAGGAGCACAAATTGTTTGACACCGTCATCCCCATGTCTATTTCAGGCAGCATAAATCAGCTATTTACTGTATCTTGTCTGCTTGTGAACTATCAGAATGGACCACTTGTAAAGACATGGAGCAAATTTTAGAATGTATGCATTTAAATATCGAAAATATGTAAATATGTTTTGATGCTTTAATATTACTGGTCTTAATAACCTGCTGTAATAAACCTTGGCTTGGAGAATCAAAAATCCTTCTCATATTTTTTTTATGTCTGCACTTAAAGGAAGACATAAAAACAGTGGAATTAATGCATTGACAGAAAAAACAAACAAATCACTTCTTAATGAACAACAGATAATTAATCTGACACTATACAGGTAATCATTGTATTTATGTTTTACTGCAAACACTTTTGTATGTAATGGTAAAAGAAAAAATGATCCGCTTTTTCTCTAATGGTGTGCATCACTTCTTGATTTTTGTAAACTCGCTCAACTAGTGTGTCCTCCTGAGCACACACAACAAAATCACACCATTCTAAACCAGTCAAGAGGATCTGTCTCTGAACTTGCCAGCAGTACTTGTGTTGCCTCCGAAGTTTCAAAGCACCGCTTGACATTTTCAGATAGGGGCAGTCCACATAACTCTGAATGTTGGGGCATTTGACTTCTAAGAGTCCAAATGGTGGATTCTCAGAGGGATCGAAGATTACTCCATCAGGGGAACAACCCAGCCATGGAGCATCAGGGTGAATGACAAATCCACATGGTGAATAATTCACATTTTTCAGAATGCAGTACTCTTGAACTGCAACTGGCTCCATATGAATTCCTCCCCTCATGTCCTTGGTCTGGACAGTTCCCCTGTAGATTCTCTCTGCCAAATTATCTGCAGAAGTATGTCCTCGAACATGGTTTGCCTCATGGAAACGTGTAGATCAGGCATGTCAAACTCAGTTTGGCTGTGGGGCCGGATCCAGACCTTCTGTTCTTAGGTGAGCCGGATCAGTAACTACAAATCAACTCCAAATATTTCGCTTTATTTTTCAGTACTATGCTTTATCATTCAGCCTACATTTTATAATCATGGATGAAAAGGGATCTTTTCTAAGCACAACACATTAAAACAATGAAAAAAAAAAAGATTTTCATGTTTGACGGTGAATGTGTTAACAACTGGTTTATTTTAACAGTTGAGTGAATGCAGTTTTATACCTGAAGCAACTCACCACATTAACAAACTCAAGTGGGAGCTATGAAAAAAACATTTTCGCCTTAATAGTCATACTGCTTTGAAATAAATAAAAAAAGAAATACAAATAAAAGTTATAGCAGTGCATGGGTAATAAAATTAGACTACATCAGATCAAACTACTAGGCTGGGCCTACTGAAGCTGAGAACATACTGCACAATATTAATTATCTTTAATATGAAACCAGATGAATCTTATTTTTAATGATCTGTATTCATGAGTGCAAACAAATTTCGTGTCATCACACTTTTTTTCTCTCTCTCTCACTGCATTCCTGCAGTCTACTTGCTGCTGCTGGCTCCTGTAACTTGGCATCTTTTTGCCTTCACAAGTGCATCGATATTAGGTGTCAAATCCTGAGTAGCAGCACATTTAACAATGTCATTCAAGTGTTTATTTGTTAACCTTGAGCGCTGCTTTGTTTTATTATTGTTCATTACAGAGAACACCTGTTCACAAAGATAAGTAGTCCCAAACATGGATAGAACTTATGCAGCCATGGCTGTTAATTTGGGGTAACCTGGCACGAGATATTGATAAAACGTATTCAATTCCACGGACCCAAATTTATCCTTCATAGCAGAATCGCTTCATAGCGGAATTGCATCCTTTGACTGAAGCTTTAACTCGTGTCAGTGCTGCATGCTGTCATTTACTTTCCTCTAGCGACCAGAGAGAGCTTTTGATTTGTATTCATTTTTTAAAAATCACAACTTTTGATAGAAATGAGCTAGAGACTTGATTCATTTTTTGACATACTCAGAAATTTATGCCGGGCCGTATTAAATAATCCAACGGGCCGGGTCCGGCCCGCGGGGCCCTATCTTTCACATGCCTGCTCTACATCTTACTCTCATCTTTCTCAGACCATGCCATTCTTCACATCAACTCTGCTCCTGTCTTGCAGCTTCAATCCTCTGCCCCATGCTCAATCACACTTCCAGGGACTTAACATGCACTTCTTCCTCTTCTCACAAAACATACGCACATTCTCATCGTCCCAGCCTATAGTTTTCCATAGCAAGGGGTGCTTCACTGGGGGCACCTGGGATGTTCACAATTTCTCTCACTGCTGCTGGCTTATCATGGAATCAAACCACACTCCCTGCCTCTACAGGCCCAAAAGCACATTCAACTAATGGGACTGCAGTTCACATGCCCATTGTTGCAACCAGAGGGGCAATTACAGGACTAAAACTTCTTATAGACCTCTCACACTCTTAGCATGGCAACATTGGGCATTTCTCCATCCAACGCTTTATAATGTCAACTTCTGAAAAATATTAAAAGCAAAAACGTGTATAACCATTTAATCAAATTACTGCCACAATATAATCTAAACTTCATTACACATCACATGGATCAAAGGTAATATTTTTTTATTTTTTTATTTGCCTTTATTTAACCAGGTTAGTCCCTTGAGATACAAGATCTCTTTTACAAGAGAGACCTGGCCAAGAGAGACCGAGCAGCAGCACAAATTACAACATTCAAGATGCATTCAAAATCTCACATAAAATTTATTAAAACACGCACACACAGATGATCTGGACCTGACTGATTTTATCAGAGTCTTAAATCTGTTCAAAGAAACAAGGTCCTTGATTTTTATATCAGCCTGTAACCGGTTCCATGTGTATGGAGCAGCAAAACTAAAAGCAGTCTTTCCTAGCTCTGTTCGAGCTCTAGGAACAGCAAGTTGCAAAAACTCACTCGAACGAAGACTGAGCAGACTTTGCCTTCTATTCAGAAGACAACATAAATAATTAGGCAAATTCCCAATTAGTGCTTTGTAAATAAAAACATACCAATGTGCAAAACGTCGTGCCTGCAACGAAGTCCAATTCACTTTTGTATATAACAAACAATGATGAGTAAGAGGTCGACAGTTTGTTATAAATCGCAAAGCACTATGATACACACTGTCCAGTATGCTCAAACAGTGCACAGGAGCATTCATATACAAAATATCTCCATAATCTAATACAGGCATGAACGTTGCTTCAACTAACTTCTTTTTTACAATAAAAGAAAAACAAGATTTATTTCTATAATAAAAACCTAACAAAAGTCTAAGCTTTTTAATTAGATGTTGAATATAAGGTTTAAAAGATAACTTATATATATATATATATATATATATATATATATATATATATATATATATATATATATATATATGTATATATATATAACCTCACACAGTCAGCAGTTGAATTCCTTGGTTTTCGAACCTCCATTTCTCCAACGGGTCCCGGCTTCACACCCTAAAAGTAGGGACACATTTAGCACTGTTTTAATGGTGGCTACATATGGATGAACATACATGTGACATACAAACTGACATGCTAGGTAACTCGCTGCTCGGCGTCTGTGCAGCTTTGGACTGGGGGTACAGCAGGAATATCTAGCTGAGAATAGTGTGCAGTCTGATAAAGAAGGGCAACCAAATGATTGCACAGGGCACATCCTGCCACACAGGAGCAATGGGTGCTCACCAAAATGACAGGGCTCGAGTGTTTTAACACCATCTAAGGAGAAAAAATATATTAAAATATCTGTTAACATTTTATTGAACAGCAGTAATTGAGCAAAAATAAATAAGTCAGGTAAAGTTTCCCAAATTAGTTGACTGTACACATCCACTTTAATTCACTGAAGGTAGAGAGATAAAATATGTAGGCACATGCAAAAGCTTGGGCACCAAATACCATGTTTTATTGATGCTATAGATTTAGTCAATGTGATTAGTGAAGGGTGTGATTGGAGATGACCACACCTTCAATATTTAATCAGCTTTGCTTATATTATGGCAGTAATCTGATGTAGTGGTTATACACTTATACATTAAAGGAGTGGTTCCCAAACGTTTTCTGCCGTGCCCCCCATTAATAGATGAGAATAATTTTGCGCCCCCCACTGCGCCCAATATTTTGTTGAGTGAGAACAGGATATTTTGTTTTGCCAGAACAGGAACAACTGTATGTGAAGTCCCTGGAAGTCTTATTCAGCAAAGACCACAGGATTAAGGCTGCTTTTGCTTCTTTAGTTCAGACTGCCATATTTAAATATCTTGCGAAAAAACAGTAATTGTTATGACTGATTAGTGCATGTTTGTACATACATGCATACATACATATATACACAAACACTTGTGTGTGTGTGTAACCATTGATCCTACTCTCAAGTCATGTAGCTTTTCACTTTTCCTCATAGACCTATGACAAACTGCCCTCACGCGGACCTCTCCTGTCACCTTGTTTTTCATTGACACTGTGCAGGGGGGAAGATGAATAAAAATAAAAATGTAATGATATGCTACTTACACAGCAGCTTCATAGTTAGCTAGCTAAAACAAACATCTCAATAGTAAGTAATAGCTTCTGGTCTGTCAAGGTATATTTATTGATACAATCACTAACGTTAACATGGATACGAGGAAGCGTTTGCTAACCATACTTTATTAGATGCAGCACAATATAACTAAAAAAAGATGCCTTAATTGTCAAATTTGATCAAGCCAGTCCAAAGATATTCAGTTAGCTCGTTAGTTTCCTGTTTACTTCCTAGAATCGTCAGCGGGCGTCATATGCCGACTTGAAGCTGATTGGTTTATGCAAAATAGTAATGCATTGTGGTAGCGAAATCTTATTTTTGCACAGGGAAAAATGGAATAATGTTTGAACAGTTAATGTAGAACTAGAATATATGTAATATAGGACTATTCTGTTTCCTAAAATATATTTAGGTTAATATACTTTTTGGCATACCGTCCTCGAAACATATATGAATTTGCAGCGCTTTATATCCTGCACATACGGTCTAAACCCGGTTGCCAGATTCGCCGTTTTCACTCCAAATTGGGCTTGTTTGAAACTCCTTCAAAGTTTTTCGTTTTTGGGCTACTTTTCACTTGGCCCACCGCGGGACTTACAAGTCAACAATAACAATCCATGGCGATATAATACTTAAATAGTCTCAATTTTAACACTCTAACACTTTGGGCTACTTTTGGCTTCTGACGGGCGCATTTTACACTGACTTTGGCCGGAATATTTATGTACGACCTGCCAACCCTGGCCACACTTCGCTCGTGTTGACTGCAAGTGCACCAACTTATCAGTCCACAGAGACAAGCTGGAGCCTTACAAGTGATTGGAACCTCTTCTAACCAATACTTTACTTCCTTCTGAAGCTAACCAGCCCTCATTTGCCACGATTGCTCAATTATATTTTTTTATTGAGCCCTCGGAAAGTCGCGCTTCATTTCCAATGTGGGTCCGCTAGCATAGCAACATAAGCTAACCTTTGCTAACCTAAGCCAAGCTCCCCAGAACACACTATTCGGCGAAACTGAAGCAGTCGTGGATTATTTTGTTCGTTTTTATTCTGATTGTGGATACTTTTGAACATAAACCGATAACTTTTTATGGAATATATGAGCAATTTTCGGCATTTTCGCCAACCCGGAAGTGAGACCGTACACCCGCTACGACGCGACTCGGTGTACTCGTGAGTAAAAATTGATAATTTTTCATAAGCGATATTGTACAAAATATATATTCTAATACTGTCTATAATCTAATGTTTAGTATTGGAGCTTTTGAGTGCTGGAGTACTCTGTATCGTGTCGGATGCTACCGGAGTTGGCTACGGTAGCTTGCATAGCCTGTCGGACTATATTGGACATAAATGTCATATCATATAACGTTCATAATTGGACATGGAATGTATTCATTGGAATTTTCTGGTCTTTCTGTAATATGTGCAACGTTGTTGTTTGAAATAGCTCATCGGTTTCGTGTATGGAATTTGTTAGCATGTTGGCTTGGTTGGCCAAGGGTGTGTACTGGCTGTGGCATACATTGGAATGTTGAACTTGACATTCCTTGGAACAAAGTGGAATAACTTTGCAATGCTTGCATGGATTTGCTCCATTTTTTCTGTGTTATTAGAAAAGACCATAGCGAAATATATTTCAAATTTATAGACTGAATGGAATGGAGCTATGTGAATATACATGCTTGTGATGCTCAAGGTCAAGTGCATTTCTGACATTCCTGGCATATTAGCATCTGTAATAGAGGTTCTAAAATAAAACAAACCAAGGAATATGGTATTGAAGTGAATCAATATGTTCCCCCAACTGTCTACTTCAGTTTGAGCCATGAATTATCATTTCCCTATATGTACAACTTGAGATATCTAGTTTTATAGTGGACTATGTCGGGAATCTGAGGAATTTTAAAAATGGCCGCCTGGAATGTGTGCACAATAGAGTTAAAATGATCTAAAAAGGTGAGCTTCTGAACAAAAATACTGGATATGACTGATTAGTTTTTGATCAGTGTATCTTAATAATCCATCTACTGTCTTTGCAGGTTTGCAACCTACAACCACCTGATGGCCTTCTGGGAACTGATTGAACCTGCAACACATCAGATGATACGGGTCACCAACTCCAAACCTACAGTTTCTTTTAGGGTCTGTCTGCATTTGGATGCCCAAAGACAAAGTACAGGCCTACCTGCCAGAGGAGTTTGGGAATTTTCAGGACACACAAGTTATCCTGGATTGTACAGAGCTCTGCTGCCAAACACCATCATCCCTGCTGTTACAGAGTGAAGTCTTTTCCAATTATAAGTCTCATTGTACCTTCAAGGCCTTAATTGGAATGGCACCCCATGGTGCCATAACCTTTGTGTCTGGACTCTATGCTGGGTCTATTAGTGACAGGGAGATGTTCAGACAGTCAGGAATTATTCCTCTACTTACCCCTGACATGGCAATAATGGTGGATAAGGGCTTCCTGGTAGACGATCTTGTACCATGTAAGATCCACAGGCCAGTTTTCCTGAAAAGGTGCACACGAATGTCTGCACATGACGTAAAACACACACAGTCCGTAGCCAGGCTCAGGGTACATGTTGAACGGTGCATCCGACGAGTAAAGGAGCACAAATTGTTTGACACCGTCATCCCCATGTCTATTTCAGGCAGCATAAATCAGCTATTTACTGTATCTTGTCTGCTTGTGAACTATCAGAATGGACCACTTGTAAAGACATGGAGCAAATTTTAGAATGTATGCATTTAAATATCGAAAATATGTAAATATGTTTTGATGCTTTAATATTACTGGTCTTAATAACCTGCTGTAATAAACCTTGGCTTGGAGAATCAAAAATCCTTCTCATATTTTTTTTATGTCTGCACTTAAAGGAAGACATAAAAACAGTGGAATTAATGCATTGACAGAAAAAACAAACAAATCACTTCTTAATGAACAACAGATAATTAATCTGACACTATACAGGTAATCATTGTATTTATGTTTTACTGCAAACACTTTTGTATGTAATGGTAAAAGAAAAAATGATCCGCTTTTTCTCTAATGGTGTGCATCACTTCTTGATTTTTGTAAACTCGCTCAACTAGTGTGTCCTCCTGAGCACACACAACAAAATCACACCATTCTAAACCAGTCAAGAGGATCTGTCTCTGAACTTGCCAGCAGTACTTGTGTTGCCTCTGAAGTTTCAAAGCACCGCTTGACATTTTCAGATAGGGGCAGTCCACATAACTCTGAATGTTGGGGCATTTGACTTCTAAGAGTCCAAATGGTGGATTCTCAGAGGGATCGAAGATTACTCCATCAGGGGAACAACCCAGCCATGGAGCATCAGGGTGAATGACAAATCCACATGGTGAATAATTCACATTTTTCAGAATGCAGTACTCTTGAACTGCAACTGGCTCCATATGAATTCCTCCCCTCATGTCCTTGGTCTGGACAGTTCCCCTGTAGATTCTCTCTGCCAAATTATCTGCAGAAGTATGTCCTCGAACATGGTTTGCCTCATGGAAACGTGTAGATCAGGCATGTCAAACTCAGTTTGGCTGTGGGGCCGGATCCAGACCTTCTGTTCTTAGGTGAGCCGGATCAGTAACTACAAATCAACTCCAAATATTTCGCTTTATTTTTCAGTACTATGCTTTATCATTCAGCCTACATTTTATAATCATGGATGAAAAGGGATCTTTTCTAAGCACAACACATTAAAACAATGAAAAAAAAAAGATTTTCATGTTTGACGGTGAATGTGTTAACAACTGGTTTATTTTAACAGTTGAGTGAATGCAGTTTTATACCTGAAGCAACTCACCACATTAACAAACTCAAGTGGGAGCTATGAAAAAAACATTTTCGCCTTAATAGTCATACTGCTTTGAAATAAATAAAAAAAGAAATACAAATAAAAGTTATAGCAGTGCATGGGTAATAAAATTAGACTACATCAGATCAAACTACTAGGCTGGGCCTACTGAAGCTGAGAACATACTGCACAATATTAATTATCTTTAATATGAAACCAGATGAATCTTATTTTTAATGATCTGTATTCATGAGTGCAAACAAATTTCGTGTCATCACACTTTTTTTCTCTCTCTCTCACTGCATTCCTGCAGTCTACTTGCTGCTGCTGGCTCCTGTAACTTGGCATCTTTTTGCCTTCACAAGTGCATCGATATTAGGTGTCAAATCCTGAGTAGCAGCACATTTAACAATGTCATTCAAGTGTTTATTTGTTAACCTTGAGCGCTGCTTTGTTTTATTATTGTTCATTACAGAGAACACCTGTTCACAAAGATAAGTAGTCCCAAACATGGATAGAACTTATGCAGCCATGGCTGTTAATTTGGGGTAACCTGGCACGAGATATTGATAAAACGTATTCAATTCCACGGACCCAAATTTATCCTTCATAGCAGAATCGCTTCATAGCGGAATTGCATCCTTTGACTGAAGCTTTAACTCGTGTCAGTGCTGCATGCTGTCATTTACTTTCCTCTAGCGACCAGAGAGAGCTTTTGATTTGTATTCATTTTTTAAAAATCACAACTTTTGATAGAAATGAGCTAGAGACTTGATTCATTTTTTGACATACTCAGAAATTTATGCCGGGCCGTATTAAATAATCCAACGGGCCGGGTCCGGCCCGCGGGGCCCTATCTTTCACATGCCTGCTCTACATCTTACTCTCATCTTTCTCAGACCATGCCATTCTTCACATCAACTCTGCTCCTGTCTTGCAGCTTCAATCCTCTGCCCCATGCTCAATCACACTTCCAGGGACTTAACATGCACTTCTTCCTCTTCTCACAAAACATACGCACATTCTCATCGTCCCAGCCTATAGTTTTCCATAGCAAGGGGTGCTTCACTGGGGGCACCTGGGATGTTCACAATTTCTCTCACTGCTGCTGGCTTATCATGGAATCAAACCACACTCCCTGCCTCTACAGGCCCAAAAGCACATTCAACTAATGGGACTGCAGTTCACATGCCCATTGTTGCAACCAGAGGGGCAATTACAGGACTAAAACTTCTTATAGACCTCTCACACTCTTAGCATGGCAACATTGGGCATTTCTCCATCCAACGCTTTATAATGTCAACTTCTGAAAAATATTAAAAGCAAAAACGTGTATAACCATTTAATCAAATTACTGCCACAATATAATCTAAACTTCATTACACATCACATGGATCAAAGGTAATATTTTTTTATTTTTTTATTTGCCTTTATTTAACCAGGTTAGTCCCTTGAGATACAAGATCTCTTTTACAAGAGAGACCTGGCCAAGAGAGACCGAGCAGCAGCACAAATTACAACATTCAAGATACATTCAAAATCTCACATAAAATTTATTAAAACACGCACACACAGATGATCTGGACCTGACTGATTTTATCAGAGTCTTAAATCTGTTCAAAGAAACAAGGTCCTTGATTTTTATATCAGCCTGTAACCGGTTCCATGTGTATGGAGCAGCAAAACTAAAAGCAGTCTTTCCTAGCTCTGTTCGAGCTCTAGGAACAGCAAGTTGCAAAAACTCACTCGAACGAAGACTGAGCAGACTTTGCCTTCTATTCAGAAGACAACATAAATAATTAGGCAAATTCCCAATTAGTGCTTTGTAAATAAAAACATACCAATGTGCAAAACGTCGTGCCTGCAACGAAGTCCAATTCACTTTTGTATATAACAAACAATGATGAGTAAGAGGTCGACAGTTTGTTATAAATCGCAAAGCACTATGATACACACTGTCCAGTATGCTCAAACAGTGCACAGGAGCATTCATATACAAAATATCTCCATAATCTAATACAGGCATGAACGTTGCTTCAACTAACTTCTTTTTTACAATAAAAGAAAAACAAGATTTATTTCTATAATAAAAACCTAACAAAAGTCTAAGCTTTTTAATTAGATGTTGAATATAAGGTTTAAAAGATAACTTATATATATATATATATATATATATATATATATATATATATATATATATATATATATATATAACCTCACACAGTCAGCAGTTGAATTCCTTGGTTTTCGAACCTCCATTTCTCCAACGGGTCCCGGCTTCACACCCTAAAAGTAGGGACACATTTAGCACTGTTTTAATGGTGGCTACATATGGATGAACATACATGTGACATACAAACTGACATGCTAGGTAACTCGCTGCTCGGTGTCTGTGCAGCTTTGGACTGGGGGTACAGCAGGAATATCTAGCTGAGAATAGTGTGCAGTCTGATAAAGAAGGGCAACCAAATGATTGCACAGGGCACATCCTGCCACACAGGAGCAATGGGTGCTCACCAAAATGACAGGGCTCGAGTGTTTTAACACCATCTAAGGAGAAAAAATATATTAAAATATCTGTTAACATTTTATTGAACAGCAGTAATTGAGCAAAAATAAATAAGTCAGGTAAAGTTTCCCAAATTAGTTGACTGTACACATCCACTTTAATTCACTGAAGGTAGAGAGATAAAATATGTAGGCACATGCAAAAGCTTGGGCACCAAATACCATGTTTTATTGATGCTATAGATTTAGTCAATGTGATTAGTGAAGGGTGTGATTGGAGATGACCACACCTTCAATATTTAATCAGCTTTGCTTATATTATGGCAGTAATCTCATGTAGTGGTTATACACTTCTATACACTTATACATTAAAGGAGTGGTTCCCAAACGTTTTCTGCCGTGCCCCCCATTAATAGATGAGAATAATTTTGCGCCCCCCACTGCGCCCAATATTTTGTTGAGTGAGAACAGGATATTTTGTTTTGCCAGAACAGGAACAACTGTATGTGAAGTCCCTGGAAGTCTTATTCAGCAAAGACCACAGGATTAAGGCTGCTTTTGCTTCTTTAGTTCAGACTGCCATATTTAAATATCTTGCGAAAAAACAGTAATTGTTATGACTGATTAGTGCATGTTTGTACATACATACATACATACATATATACACAAACACTTGTGTGTGTGTGTAACCATTGATCCTACTCTCAAGTCATGTGGCTTTTCACTTTTCCTCATAGACCTATGACAAACTGCCCTCACGCGGACCTCTCCTGTCACCTTGTTATTCATTGACACTGTGCAGGGGGGAAGATGAATAAAAATAAAAATGTAATGATATGCTACTTACACAGCAGCTTCATAGTTAGCAAGCTAAAACAAACATCTCAATAGTAAGTAATAGCTTCTGGTCTGTCAAGGTAAATTTATTGATACAATCACTAACGTTAACATGGATACGAGGAAGCGTTTGCTAACCATACTTTATTAGATGCAGCACAATATAACAAAAAAAAGATGCCTTAATTGTCAAATTTGATCAAGCCAGTCCAAAGATATTCAGTTAGCTCGTTAGTTTCCTGTTTACTTCCTAGAATCGTCAGCGGGCGTCATATGCCGACTTGAAGCTGATTGGTTTATGCAAAATAGTAATGCATTGTGGTAGCGAAATCTTATTTTTGCACAGGGAAAAATGGAATAATGTTTGAACAGTTAATGTAGAACTAGAATATATGTAATATAGGACTATTCTGTTTCCTAAAATATATTTAGGTTAATATACTTTTTGGCATACCGTCCTCGAAACATATATGAATTTGCAGCGCTTTATATCCTGCACATACGGTCTAAACCCGGTTGCCAGATTCGCCGTTTTCACTCCAAATTGGGCTTGTTTGAAACTCCTTCAAAGTTTTTCGTTTTTGGGCTACTTTTCACTTGGCCCACCGCGGGACTTACAAGTCAACAATAACAATCCATGGCGATATAATACTTAAATAGTCTCAATTTTAACACTCTAACACTTTGGGCTACTTTTGGCTTCTGACGGGCGCATTTTACACTGACTTTGGCCGGAATATTTATGTACGACCTGCCAACCCTGGCCACACTTCGCTCGTGTTGACTGCAAGTGCACCAACTTATCAGTCCACAGAGACAAGCTGGAGCCTTACAAGTGATTGGAACCTCTTCTAACCAATACTTTACTTCCTTCTGAAGCTAACCAGCCCTCATTTGCCACGATTGCTCAATTATATTTTTTTATTGAGCCCTCGGAAAGTCGCGCTTCATTTCCAATGTGGGTCCGCTAGCATAGCAACATAAGCTAACCTTTGCTAACCTAAGCCAAGCTCCCCAGAACACACTATTCGGCGAAACTGAAGCAGTCGTGGATTATTTTGTTCGTTTTTATTCTGATTGTGGATACTTTTGAACATAAACCGATAACTTTTTATGGAATATATGAGCAATTTTCGGCATTTTCGCCAACCCGGAAGTGAGACCGTACACCCGCTACGACGCGACTCGGTGTACTCGTGAGTAAAAATTGATAATTTTTCATAAGCGATATTGTACAAAATATATATTCTAATACTGTCTATAATCTAATGTTTAGTATTGGAGCTTTTGAGTGCTGGAGTACTCTGTATCGTGTCGGATGCTACCGGAGTTGGCTACGGTAGCTTGCATAGCCTGTCGGACTATATTGGACATAAATGTCATATCATATAACGTTCATAATTGGACATGGAATTTATTCATTGGAATTTTCTGGTCTTTCTGTAATATGTGCAACGTTGTTGTTTGAAATAGCTCATCGGTTTCGTGTATGGAATTTGTTAGCATGTTGGCTTGGTTGGCTAAGGGTGTGTACTGGCTGTGGCATACATTGGAATGTTGAACTTGACATTCCTTGGAACAAAGTGGAATAACTTTGCAATGCTTGCATGGATTTGCTCCATTTTTTCTGTGTTATTAGAAAAGACCATAGCGAAATATATTTCAAATTTATAGACTGAATGGAATGGAGCTATGTGAACATACATGCTTGTGATGCTCAAGGTCAAGTGCATTTCTGACATTCCTGGCATATTAGCATCTGTAATAGAGGTTCTAAAATAAAACAAACCAAGGAATATGGTATTGAAGTGAATCAATATGTTCCCCCAACTGTCTACTTCAGTTTGAGCCATGAATTATCATTTCCCTATATGTACAACTTGAGATATCTAGTTTTATAGTGGACTATGTCGGGAATCTGAGGAATTTTAAAAATGGCCGCCTGGAATGTGTGCACAATAGAGTTAAAATGATCTAAAAAGGTGAGCTTCTGAACAAAAATACTGGATATGACTGATTAGTTTTTGATCAGTGTATCTTAATAATCCATCTACTGTCTTTGCAGGTTTGCAACCTACAACCACCTGATGGCCTTCTGGGAACTGATTGAACCTGCAACACATCAGATGATACGGGTCACCAACTCCAAACCTACAGTTTCTTTTAGGGTCTGTCTGCATTTGGATGCCCAAAGACAAAGTACAGGCCTACCTGCCAGAGGAGTTTGGGAATTTTCAGGACACACAAGTTATCCTGGATTGTACAGAGCTCTGCTGCCAAACACCATCATCCCTGCTGTTACAGAGTGAAGTCTTTTCCAATTATAAGTCTCATTGTACCTTCAAGGCCTTAATTGGAATGGCACCCCATGGTGCCATAACCTTTGTGTCTGGACTCTATGCTGGGTCTATTAGTGACAGGGAGATGTTCAGACAGTCAGGAATTATTCCTCTACTTACCCCTGACATGGCAATAATGGTGGATAAGGGCTTCCTGGTAGACGATCTTGTACCATGTAAGATCCACAGGCCAGTTTTCCTGAAAAGGTGCACACGAATGTCTGCACATGACGTAAAACACACACAGTCCGTAGCCAGGCTCAGGGTACATGTTGAACGGTGCATCCGACGAGTAAAGGAGCACAAATTGTTTGACACCGTCATCCCCATGTCTATTTCAGGCAGCATAAATCAGCTATTTACTGTATCTTGTCTGCTTGTGAACTATCAGAATGGACCACTTGTAAAGACATGGAGCAAATTTTAGAATGTATGCATTTAAATATCGAAAATATGTAAATATGTTTTGATGCTTTAATATTACTGGTCTTAATAACCTGCTGTAATAAACCTTGGCTTGGAGAATCAAAAATCCTTCTCATATTTTTTTTATGTCTGCACTTAAAGGAAGACATAAAAACAGTGGAATTAATGCATTGACAGAAAAAACAAACAAATCACTTCTTAATGAACAACAGATAATTAATCTGACACTATACAGGTAATCATTGTATTTATGTTTTACTGCAAACACTTTTGTATGTAATGGTAAAAGAAAAAATGATCCGCTTTTTCTCTAATGGTGTGCATCACTTCTTGATTTTTGTAAACTCGCTCAACTAGTGTGTCCTCCTGAGCACACACAACAAAATCACACCATTCTAAACCAGTCAAGAGGATCTGTCTCTGAACTTGCCAGCAGTACTTGTGTTGCCTCCGAAGTTTCAAAGCACCGCTTGACATTTTCAGATAGGGGCAGTCCACATAACTCTGAATGTTGGGGCATTTGACTTCTAAGAGTCCAAATGGTGGATTCTCAGAGGGATCGAAGATTACTCCATCAGGGGAACAACCCAGCCATGGAGCATCAGGGTGAATGACAAATCCACATGGTGAATAATTCACATTTTTCAGAATGCAGTACTCTTGAACTGCAACTGGCTCCATATGAATTCCTCCCCTCATGTCCTTGGTCTGGACAGTTCCCCTGTAGATTCTCTCTGCCAAATTATCTGCAGAAGTATGTCCTCGAACATGGTTTGCCTCATGGAAACGTGTAGATCAGGCATGTCAAACTCAGTTTGGCTGTGGGGCCGGATCCAGACCTTCTGTTCTTAGGTGAGCCGGATCAGTAACTACAAATCAACTCCAAATATTTCGCTTTATTTTTCAGTACTATGCTTTATCATTCAGCCTACATTTTATAATCATGGATGAAAAGGGATCTTTTCTAAGCACAACACATTAAAACAATGAAAAAAAAAAAGATTTTCATGTTTGACGGTGAATGTGTTAACAACTGGTTTATTTTAACAGTTGAGTGAATGCAGTTTTATACCTGAAGCAACTCACCACATTAACAAACTCAAGTGGGAGCTATGAAAAAAACATTTTCGCCTTAATAGTCATACTGCTTTGAAATAAATAAAAAAAGAAATACAAATAAAAGTTATAGCAGTGCATGGGTAATAAAATTAGACTACATCAGATCAAACTACTAGGCTGGGCCTACTGAAGCTGAGAACATACTGCACAATATTAATTATCTTTAATATGAAACCAGATGAATCTTATTTTTAATGATCTGTATTCATGAGTGCAAACAAATTTCGTGTCATCACACTTTTTTTCTCTCTCTCTCACTGCATTCCTGCAGTCTACTTGCTGCTGCTGGCTCCTGTAACTTGGCATCTTTTTGCCTTCACAAGTGCATCGATATTAGGTGTCAAATCCTGAGTAGCAGCACATTTAACAATGTCATTCAAGTGTTTATTTGTTAACCTTGAGCGCTGCTTTGTTTTATTATTGTTCATTACAGAGAACACCTGTTCACAAAGATAAGTAGTCCCAAACATGGATAGAACTTATGCAGCCATGGCTGTTAATTTGGGGTAACCTGGCACGAGATATTGATAAAACGTATTCAATTCCACGGACCCAAATTTATCCTTCATAGCAGAATCGCTTCATAGCGGAATTGCATCCTTTGACTGAAGCTTTAACTCGTGTCAGTGCTGCATGCTGTCATTTACTTTCCTCTAGCGACCAGAGAGAGCTTTTGATTTGTATTCATTTTTTAAAAATCACAACTTTTGATAGAAATGAGCTAGAGACTTGATTCATTTTTTGACATACTCAGAAATTTATGCCGGGCCGTATTAAATAATCCAACGGGCCGGGTCCGGCCCGCGGGGCCCTATCTTTCACATGCCTGCTCTACATCTTACTCTCATCTTTCTCAGACCATGCCATTCTTCACATCAACTCTGCTCCTGTCTTGCAGCTTCAATCCTCTGCCCCATGCTCAATCACACTTCCAGGGACTTAACATGCACTTCTTCCTCTTCTCACAAAACATACGCACATTCTCATCGTCCCAGCCTATAGTTTTCCATAGCAAGGGGTGCTTCACTGGGGGCACCTGGGATGTTCACAATTTCTCTCACTGCTGCTGGCTTATCATGGAATCAAACCACACTCCCTGCCTCTACAGGCCCAAAAGCACATTCAACTAATGGGACTGCAGTTCACATGCCCATTGTTGCAACCAGAGGGGCAATTACAGGACTAAAACTTCTTATAGACCTCTCACACTCTTAGCATGGCAACATTGGGCATTTCTCCATCCAACGCTTTATAATGTCAACTTCTGAAAAATATTAAAAGCAAAAACGTGTATAACCATTTAATCAAATTACTGCCACAATATAATCTAAACTTCATTACACATCACATGGATCAAAGGTAATATTTTTTTATTTTTTTATTTGCCTTTATTTAACCAGGTTAGTCCCTTGAGATACAAGATCTCTTTTACAAGAGAGACCTGGCCAAGAGAGACCGAGCAGCAGCACAAATTACAACATTCAAGATGCATTCAAAATCTCACATAAAATTTATTAAAACACGCACACACAGATGATCTGGGACCTGACTGATTTTATCAGAGTCTTAAATCTGTTCAAAGAAACAAGGTCCTTGATTTTTATATCAGCCTGTAACCGGTTCCATGTGTATGGAGCAGCAAAACTAAAAGCAGTCTTTCCTAGCTCTGTTCGAGCTCTAGGAACAGCAAGTTGCAAAAACTCACTCGAACGAAGACTGAGCAGACTTTGCCTTCTATTCAGAAGACAACATAAATAATTAGGCAAATTCCCAATTAGTGCTTTGTAAATAAAAACATACCAATGTGCAAAACGTCGTGCTGCAACGAAGTCCAATTCACTTTTGTATATAACAAACAATGATGAGTAAGAGGTCGACAGTTTGTTATAAATCGCAAAGCACTATGATACACACTGTCCAGTATGCTCAAACAGTGCACAGGAGCATTCATATACAAAATATCTCCATAATCTAATACAGGCATGAACGTTGCTTCAACTAACTTCTTTTTTACAATAAAAGAAAAACAAGATTTATTTCTATAATAAAAACCTAACAAAAGTCTAAGCTTTTTAATTAGATGTTGAATATAAGGTTTAAAAGATAACTTATATATATATATATATATATATATATATATATATATATATATATATATATATATATATATGTATATATATATAACCTCACACAGTCAGCAGTTGAATTC
>NW_027507522.1:0-34922 GCF_052324685.1 Brachyhypopomus gauderio
GATGTAACATTACAAACATGATAAAACAGCTTGTTATCACATCCAAACACTGTTTTAGAACAAAATATGAGTTTTCAGTTCATTCTTCAAAAGTTGCACTTTTGCTCCAAGTTATGCTCAGAAACACTGTTTAGAGCGCTTACAGCGCCAGCAAACGCTGTTTTGAACGCCTTAATGCAAGCCTTACTACTTGTTAGGAAATGGATGTGTAACATTACAAACATGATAAAACAGCTTGTTATCACATCCAAACACTGTTTTAGAACAAAATATGAGTTTTCAGTTCATTCTTCAAAAGTTGCACTTTTGCTCCAAGTTATGCTCAGAAACACTGTTTAGAGCGCTTACAGCGCCAGCAAACGCTGTTTTGAACGCCTTAATGCAAGCCTTACCTACTTGTTAGAAAATGGATGTGTAACATTACAAACATGATAAAACAGCTTGTTATCACATCCAAACACTGTTTTAGAACAAAATATGAGTTTTCAGTTCATTCTTCAAAAGTTGCACTTTTGCTCCAAGTTATGCTCAGAAACACTGTTTAGAGCGCTTACAGCGCCAGCAAACGCTGTTTTGAACGCCTTAATGCAAGACTTACTACTTGTTAGAAAATGGATGTGTAACATTACAAACATGATAAAACAGCTTGTTATCACATCCAAACACTGTTTTCATTCAAAATATGAGTTTTCTTTTCATTCTTCAAAAGTTGCACTTTTGCCACAAGTTATGCTCAGAAACACTGTTTAGAGCGCTTACAGCGCCAGCAAACGCTGTTTTGAACGCCTTAATGCAAGCCTTACCTACTTGTTAGGAAATGCATGTGTAACATTACAAACATGATAAAACAGCTTGTTATCACATCCAAACACTGTTTTAGAACAAAATATGAGTTTTCAGTTCATTCTTCAAAAGTTGCACTTTTGCTCCAAGTTATGCTCAGAAACACTGTTTAGAGCGCTTACAGCGCCAGCAAACGCTGTTTTGAACGCCTTAATGCAAGACTTACTACTTGTTAGAAAATGGATGTGTAACATTACAAACATGATAAAACAGCTTGTTATCACATCCAAACACTGTTTTAGAACAAAATATGAGTTTTCAGTTCATTCTTCAAAAGTTGCACTTTTGCTCCAAGTTATGCTCAGAAACACTGTTTAGAGCGCTTACAGCGCCAGCAAACGCTGTTTTGAACGCCTTAATGCAAGCCTTACCTACTTGTTAGAAAATGGATGTGTAACATTACAAACATGATAAAACAGCTTGTTATCACATCCAAACACTGTTTTAGAACAAAATATGAGTTTTCAGTTCATTCTTCAAAAGTTGCACTTTTGCTCCAAGTTATGCTCAGAAACACTGTTTAGAGCGCTTACAGCGCCAGCAAACGCTGTTTTGAACGCCTTAATGCAAGACTTACTACTTGTTAGAAAATGGATGTGTAACATTACAAACATGATAAAACAGCTTGTTATCACATCCAAACACTGTTTTCATTCAAAATATGAGTTTTCTTTTCATTCTTCAAAAGTTGCACTTTTGCCACAAGTTATGCTCAGAAACACTGTTTAGAGCGCTTACAGCGCCAGCAAACGCTGTTTTGAACGCCTTAATGCAAGCCTTACCTACTTGTTAGGAAATGCATGTGTAACATTACAAACATGATAAAACAGCTTGTTATCACATCCAAACACTGTTTTAGAACAAAATATGAGTTTTCAGTTCATTCTTCAAAAGTTGCACTTTTGCTCCAAGTTATGCTCAGAAACACTGTTTAGAGCGCTTACAGCGCCAGCAAACGCTGTTTTGAACGCCTTAATGCAAGACTTACTACTTGTTAGAAAATGGATGTGTAACATTACAAACATGATAAAACAGCTTGTTATCACATCCAAACACTGTTTTCATTCAAAATATGAGTTTTCTTTTCATTCTTCAAAAGTTGCACTTTTGCCACAAGTTATGCTCAGAAACACTGTTTAGAGCGCTTACAGCTCCAGCAAACGCTGTTTTGAACGCCTTAATGCAAGCCTTACCTACTTGTTAGAAAATGGATGTGTAACATTACAAACATGATAAAACAGCTTGTTATCACATCCAAACACTGTTTTAGAACAAAATATGAGTTTTCAGTTCATTCTTCAAAAGTTGCACTTTTGCTCCAAGTTATGCTCAGAAACACTGTTTAGAGCGCTTACAGCGCCAGCAAACGCTGTTTTGAACGCCTTAATGCAAGACTTACTACTTGTTAGAAAATGGATGTGTAACATTACAAACATGATAAAACAGCTTGTTATCACATCCAAACACTGTTTTCATTCAAAATATGAGTTTTCTTTTCATTCTTCAAAAGTTGCACTTTTGCCACAAGTTATGCTCAGAAACACTGTTTAGAGCGCTTACAGCGCCAGCAAACGCTGTTTTGAACGCCTTAATGCAAGACATACTACTTGTTAGAAAATGGATGTGTAACATTACAAACATGATAAAACAGCTTGTTATCACATCCAAACACTGTTTTAGAACAAAATATGAGTTTTCAGTTCATTCTTCAAAAGTTGCACTTTTGCTCCAAGTTATGCTCAGAAACACTGTTTAGAGCGCTTACAGCGCCAGCAAACGCTGTTTTGAACGCCTTAATGCAAGCCTTACCTACTTGTTAGGAAATGCATGTGTAACATTACAAACATGATAAAACAGCTTGTTATCACATCCAAACACTGTTTTAGAACAAAATATGAGTTTTCAGTTCATTCTTCAATAGTTGCACTTTTGCTCCAAGTTATGCTCAGAAACACTGTTTAGAGCGCTTACAGCGCCAGCAAACGCTGTTTTGAACGCCTTAATGCAAGACTTACTACTTGTTAGAAAATGGATGTGTAACATTACAAACATGATAAAACAGCTTGTTATCACATCCAAACACTGTTTTCATTCAAAATATGAGTTTTCTTTTCATTCTTCAAAAGTTGCACTTTTGCCACAAGTTATGCTCAGAAACACTGTTTAGAGCTCTTACAACGCCAGCAAACGCTGTTTTGAACGCCTTAATGCAAGCCTTACTACTTGTTAGGAAATGGATGTGTAACATTACAAACATGATAAAACAGCTTGTTATCACATCCAAACACTGTTTTAGAACAAAATATGAGTTTTCTGTTCATTCTTCAAAAGTTGCACTTTTGCTCCAAGTTATGCTCAGAAACACTGTTTAGAGCGCTTACAGCGCCAGCAAACGCTGTTTTGAACGCCTTAATACAAGACTTACTACTTGTTTGGAAATGCATGTGTAACATTACAAACATGATAAAACAGCTTGTTATCACATCCAAACACTGTTTTAGAACAAAATATGAGTTTTCAGTTCATTCTTCAAAAGTTGCACTTTTGCTCCAAGTTATGCTCAGAAACACTGTTTAGAGCGCTTACAGCGCCAGCAAACGCTGTTTTGAACGCCTTAATACAAGACTTACTACTTGTTTGGAAATGCATGTGTAACATTACAAACATGATAAAACAACTTGTTATCACATCCAAACACTGTTTTAGAACAAAATATGAGTTTTCAGTTCATTCTTCAAAAGTTGCACTTTTGCTCCAAGTTATGCTCAGAAACACTGTTTAGAGCGCTTACAGCGCCAGCAAACGCTGTTTTGAACGCCTTAATGCAAGCCTTACCTACTTGTTAGGAAATGCATGTGTAACATTACAAACATGATAAAACAGCTTGTTATCACATCCAAACACTGTTTTAGAACAAAATATGAGTTTTCAGTTCATTCTTCAAAAGTTGCACTTTTGCTCCAAGTTATGCTCAGAAACACTGTTTAGAGCGCTTACAGCGCCAGCAAACGCTGTTTTGAACGCCTTAATGCAAGACTTACTACTTGTTAGAAAATGGATGTGTAACATTACAAACATGATAAAACAGCTTGTTATCACATCCAAACACTGTTTTCATTCAAAATATGAGTTTTCTTTTCATTCTTCAAAAGTTGCACTTTTGCCACAAGTTATGCTCAGAAACACTGTTTAGAGCTCTTACAACGCCAGCAAACGCTGTTTTGAACGCCTTAATGCAAGCCTTACTACTTGTTAGGAAATGGATGTGTAACATTACAAACATGATAAAACAGCTTGTTATCACATCCAAACACTGTTTTAGAACAAAATATGAGTTTTCAGTTCATTCTTCAAAAGTTGCACTTTTGCTCCAAGTTATGCTCAGAAACACTGTTTAGAGCGCTTACAGCGCCAGCAAACGCTGTTTTGAACGCCTTAATGCAAGACTTACTACTTGTTAGAAAATGGATGTGTAACATTACAAACATGATAAAACAGCTTGTTATCACATCCAAACACTGTTTTCATTCAAAATATGAGTTTTCTTTTCATTCTTCAAAAGTTGCACTTTTGCCACAAGTTATGCTCAGAAACACTGTTTAGAGCGCTTACAGCGCCAGCAAACGCTGTTTTGAACGCCTTAATGCAAGCCTTACCTACTTGTTAGGAAATGCATGTGTAACATTACAAACATGATAAAACAGCTTGTTATCACATCCAAACACTGTTTTAGAACAAAATATGAGTTTTCAGTTCATTCTTCAAAAGTTGCACTTTTGCTCCAAGTTATGCTCAGAAACACTGTTTAGAGCGCTTACAGCGCCAGCAAACGCTGTTTTGAACGCCTTAATGCAAGCCTTACCTACTTGTTAGGAAATGCATGTGTAACATTACAAACATGATAAAACAGCTTGTTATCACATCCAAACACTGTTTTAGAACAAAATATGAGTTTTCAGTTCATTCTTCAAAAGTTGCACTTTTGCTCCAAGTTATGCTCAGAAACACTGTTTAGAGCGCTTACAGCGCCAGCAAACGCTGTTTTGAACGCCTTAATGCAAGACTTACTACTTGTTAGAAAATGGATGTGTAACATTACAAACCTGATAAAACAGCTTGTTATCACATCCAAACACTGTTTTCATTCAAAATATGAGTTTTCTTTTCATTCTTCAAAAGTTGCACTTTTGCCACAAGTTATGCTCAGAAACACTGTTTAGAGCTCTTACAACGCCAGCAAACGCTGTTTTGAACGCCTTAATGCAAGCCTTACTACTTGTTAGGAAATGGATGTGTAACATTACAAACATGATAAAACAGCTTGTTATCACATCCAAACACTGTTTTAGAACAAAATATGAGTTTTCAGTTCATTCTTCAAAAGTTGCACTTTTGCTCCAAGTTATGCTCAGAAACACTGTTTAGAGCGCTTACAGCGCCAGCAAACGCTGTTTTGAACGCCTTAATGCAAGACTTACTACTTGTTAGAAAATGGATGTGTAACATTACAAACATGATAAAACAGCTTGTTATCACATCCAAACACTGTTTTCATTCAAAATATGAGTTTTCTTTTCATTCTTCAAAAGTTGCACTTTTGCCACAAGTTATGCTCAGAAACACTGTTTTAGAGCGCTTACAGCTCCAGCAAACGCTGTTTTGAACGCCTTAATGCAAGCCTTACCTACTTGTTAGAAAATGGATGTGTAACATTACAAACATGATAAAACAGCTTGTTATCACATCCAAACACTGTTTTAGAACAAAATATGAGTTTTCAGTTCATTCTTCAAAAGTTGCACTTTTGCTCCAAGTTATGCTCAGAAACACTGTTTAGAGCGCTTACAGCGCCAGCAAACGCTGTTTTGAACGCCTTAATGCAAGACTTACTACTTGTTAGAAAATGGATGTGTAACATTACAAACATGATAAAACAGCTTGTTATCACATCCAAACACTGTTTTCATTCAAAATATGAGTTTTCTTTTCATTCTTCAAAAGTTGCACTTTTGCCACAAGTTATGCTCAGAAACACTGTTTAGAGCGCTTACAGCGCCAGCAAACGCTGTTTTGAACGCCTTAATGCAAGACTTACTACTTGTTAGAAAATGGATGTGTAACATTACAAACATGATAAAACAGCTTGTTATCACATCCAAACACTGTTTTAGAACAAAATATGAGTTTTCAGTTCATTCTTCAAAAGTTGCACTTTTGCTCCAAGTTATGCTCAGAAACACTGTTTAGAGCGCTTACAGCGCCAGCAAACGCTGTTTTGAACGCCTTAATGCAAGCCTTACCTACTTGTTAGGAAATGCATGTGTAACATTACAAACATGATAAAACAGCTTGTTATCACATCCAAACACTGTTTTAGAACAAAATATGAGTTTTCAGTTCATTCTTCAAAAGTTGCACTTTTGCTCCAAGTTATGCTCAGAAACACTGTTTAGAGCGCTTACAGCGCCAGCAAACGCTGTTTTGAACGCCTTAATGCAAGCCTTACTACTTGTTAGGAAATGGATGTGTAACATTACAAACATGATAAAACAGCTTGTTATCACATCCAAACACTGTTTTAGAACAAAATATGAGTTTTTCAGTTCATTCTTCAAAAGTTGCACTTTTGCTCCAAGTTATGCTCAGAAACACTGTTTAGAGCGCTTACAGCGCCAGCAAACGCTGTTTTGAACGCCTTAATGCAAGCCTTACCTACTTGTTAGAAAATGGATGTGTAACATTACAAACATGATAAAACAGCTTGTTATCACATCCAAACACTGTTTTAGAACAAAATATGAGTTTTCAGTTCATTCTTCAAAAGTTGCACTTTTGCTCCAAGTTATGCTCAGAAACACTGTTTAGAGCGCTTACAGCGCCAGCAAACGCTGTTTTGAACGCCTTAATGCAAGACTTACTACTTGTTAGAAAATGGATGTGTAACATTACAAACATGATAAAACAGCTTGTTATCACATCCAAACACTGTTTTCATTCAAAATATGAGTTTTCTTTTCATTCTTCAAAAGTTGCACTTTTGCCACAAGTTATGCTCAGAAACACTGTTTAGAGCGCTTACAGCGCCAGCAAACGCTGTTTTGAACGCCTTAATGCAAGCCTTACCTACTTGTTAGGAAATGCATGTGTAACATTACAAACATGATAAAACAGCTTGTTATCACATCCAAACACTGTTTTAGAACAAAATATGAGTTTTCAGTTCATTCTTCAAAAGTTGCACTTTTGCTCCAAGTTATGCTCAGAAACACTGTTTAGAGCGCTTACAGCGCCAGCAAACGCTGTTTTGAACGCCTTAATGCAAGACTTACTACTTGTTAGAAAATGGATGTGTAACATTACAAACATGATAAAACAGCTTGTTATCACATCCAAACACTGTTTTCATTCAAAATATGAGTTTTCTTTTCATTCTTCAAAAGTTGCACTTTTGCCACAAGTTATGCTCAGAAACACTGTTTAGAGCGCTTACAGCTCCAGCAAACGCTGTTTTGAACGCCTTAATGCAAGCCTTACCTACTTGTTAGAAAATGGATGTGTAACATTACAAACATGATAAAACAGCTTGTTATCACATCCAAACACTGTTTTAGAACAAAATATGAGTTTTCAGTTCATTCTTCAAAAGTTGCACTTTTGCTCCAAGTTATGCTCAGAAACACTGTTTAGAGCGCTTACAGCGCCAGCAAACGCTGTTTTGAACGCCTTAATGCAAGACTTACTACTTGTTAGAAAATGGATGTGTAACATTACAAACATGATAAAACAGCTTGTTATCACATCCAAACACTGTTTTCATTCAAAATATGAGTTTTCTTTTCATTCTTCAAAAGTTGCACTTTTGCCACAAGTTATGCTCAGAAACACTGTTTAGAGCGCTTACAGCTCCAGCAAACGCTGTTTTGAACGCCTTAATGCAAGACTTACTACTTGTTAGAAAATGGATGTGTAACATTACAAACATGATAAAACAGCTTGTTATCACATCCAAACACTGTTTTAGAACAAAATATGAGTTTTCAGTTCATTCTTCAAAAGTTGCACTTTTGCTCCAAGTTATGCTCAGAAACACTGTTTAGAGCGCTTACAGCGCCAGCAAACGCTGTTTTGAACGCCTTAATGCAAGCCTTACCTACTTGTTAGAAAATGGATGTGTAACATTACAAACATGATAAAACAGCTTGTTATCACATCCAAACACTGTTTTAGAACAAAATATGAGTTTTCAGTTCATTCTTCAAAAGTTGCACTTTTGCTCCAAGTTATGCTCAGAAACACTGTTTAGAGCGCTTACAGCGCCAGCAAACGCTGTTTTGAACGCCTTAATGCAAGACTTACTACTTGTTAGAAAATGGATGTGTAACATTACAAACATGATAAAACAGCTTGTTATCACATCCAAACACTGTTTTCATTCAAAATATGAGTTTTCTTTTCATTCTTCAAAAGTTGCACTTTTGCCACAAGTTATGCTCAGAAACACTGTTTAGAGCGCTTACAGCGCCAGCAAACGCTGTTTTGAACGCCTTAATGCAAGCCTTACCTACTTGTTAGGAAATGCATGTGTAACATTACAAACATGATAAAACAGCTTGTTATCACATCCAAACACTGTTTTAGAACAAAATATGAGTTTTCAGTTCATTCTTCAAAAGTTGCACTTTTGCTCCAAGTTATGCTCAGAAACACTGTTTAGAGCGCTTACAGCGCCAGCAAACGCTGTTTTGAACGCCTTAATGCAAGCCTTACCTACTTGTTAGGAAATGCATGTGTAACATTACAAACATGATAAAACAGCTTGTTATCACATCCAAACACTGTTTTAGAACAAAATATGAGTTTTTCAGTTCATTCTTCAAAAGTTGCACTTTTGCTCCAAGTTATGCTCAGAAACACTGTTTAGAGCGCTTACAGCGCCAGCAAACGCTGTTTTGAACGCCTTAATGCAAGACTTACTACTTGTTAGAAAATGGATGTGTAACATTACAAACATGATAAAACAGCTTGTTATCACATCCAAACACTGTTTTCATTCAAAATATGAGTTTTCTTTTCATTCTTCAAAAGTTGCACTTTTGCCACAAGTTATGCTCAGAAACACTGTTTAGAGCTCTTACAACGCCAGCAAACGCTGTTTTGAACGCCTTAATGCAAGCCTTACTACTTGTTAGGAAATGGATGTGTAACATTACAAACATGATAAAACAGCTTGTTATCACATCCAAACACTGTTTAGAACAAAATATGAGTTTTTCAGTTCATTCTTCAAAAGTTGCACTTTTGCTCCAAGTTATGCTCAGAAACACTGTTTAGAGCGCTTACAGCGCCAGCAAACGCTGTTTTGAACGCCTTAATGCAAGACTTACTACTTGTTAGAAAATGGATGTGTAACATTACAAACATGATAAAACAGCTTGTTATCACATCCAAACACTGTTTTCATTCAAAATATGAGTTTTCTTTTCATTCTTCAAAAGTTGCACTTTTGCCACAAGTTATGCTCAGAAACACTGTTTAGAGCGCTTACAGCTCCAGCAAACGCTGTTTTGAACGCCTTAATGCAAGACTTACTACTTGTTAGAAAATGGATGTGTAACATTACAAACATGATAAAACAGCTTGTTATCACATCCAAACACTGTTTTAGAACAAAATATGAGTTTTCAGTTCATTCTTCAAAAGTTGCACTTTTGCTCCAAGTTATGCTCAGAAACACTGTTTAGAGCGCTTACAGCGCCAGCAAACGCTGTTTTGAACGCCTTAATGCAAGACTTACTACTTGTTAGAAAATGGATGTGTAACATTACAAACATGATAAAACAGCTTGTTATCACATCCAAACACTGTTTTAGAACAAAATATGAGTTTTCAGTTCATTCTTCAAAAGTTGCACTTTTGCTCCAAGTTATGCTCAGAAACACTGTTTAGAGCGCTTACAGCGCCAGCAAACGCTGTTTTGAACGCCTTAATGCAAGACTTACTACTTGTTAGAAAATGGATGTGTAACATTACAAACATGATAAAACAGCTTGTTATCACATCCAAACACTGTTTTCATTCAAAATATGAGTTTTCTTTTCATTCTTCAAAAGTTGCACTTTTGCCACAAGTTATGCTCAGAAACACTGTTTAGAGCGCTTACAGCGCCAGCAAACGCTGTTTTGAACGCCTTAATGCAAGCCTTACCTACTTGTTAGGAAATGCATGTGTAACATTACAAACATGATAAAACAGCTTGTTATCACATCCAAACACTGTTTTAGAACAAAATATGAGTTTTCAGTTCATTCTTCAAAAGTTGCACTTTTGCTCCAAGTTATGCTCAGAAACACTGTTTAGAGCGCTTACAGCGCCAGCAAACGCTGTTTTGAACGCCTTAATGCAAGCCTTACCTACTTGTTAGGAAATGCATGTGTAACATTACAAACATGATAAAACAGCTTGTTATCACATCCAAACACTGTTTTAGAACAAAATATGAGTTTTCAGTTCATTCTTCAAAAGTTGCACTTTTGCTCCAAGTTATGCTCAGAAACACTGTTTAGAGCGCTTACAGCGCCAGCAAACGCTGTTTTGAACGCCTTAATGCAAGACTTACTACTTGTTAGAAAATGGATGTGTAACATTACAAACATGATAAAACAGCTTGTTATCACATCCAAACACTGTTTTCATTCAAAATATGAGTTTTCTTTTCATTCTTCAAAAGTTGCACTTTTGCCACAAGTTATGCTCAGAAACACTGTTTAGAGCTCTTACAACGCCAGCAAACGCTGTTTTTGAACGCCTTAATGCAAGCCTTACTACTTGTTAGGAAATGCATGTGTAACATTACAAACATGATAAAACAGCTTGTTATCACATCCAAACACTGTTTTAGAACAAAATATGAGTTTTCAGTTCATTCTTCAAAAGTTGCACTTTTGCTCCAAGTTATGCTCAGAAACACTGTTTAGAGCGCTTACAGCGCCAGCAAACGCTGTTTTGAACGCCTTAATGCAAGACTTACTACTTGTTAGAAAATGGATGTGTAACATTACAAACATGATAAAACAGCTTGTTATCACATCCAAACACTGTTTTCATTCAAAATATGAGTTTTCTTTTCATTCTTCAAAAGTTGCACTTTTGCCACAAGTTATGCTCAGAAACACTGTTTAGAGCGCTTACAGCGCCAGCAAACGCTGTTTTGAACGCCTTAATGCAAGACATACTACTTGTTAGAAAATGGATGTGTAACATTACAAACATGATAAAACAGCTTGTTATCACATCCAAACACTGTTTTAGAACAAAATATGAGTTTTCAGTTCATTCTTCAAAAGTTGCACTTTTGCTCCAAGTTATGCTCAGAAACACTGTTTAGAGCGCTTACAGCGCCAGCAAACGCTGTTTTGAACGCCTTAATGCAAGCCTTACCTACTTGTTAGGAAATGCATGTGTAACATTACAAACATGATAAAACAGCTTGTTATCACATCCAAACACTGTTTTAGAACAAAATATGAGTTTTCAGTTCATTCTTCAAAAGTTGCACTTTTGCTCCAAGTTATGCTCAGAAACACTGTTTAGAGCGCTTACAGCGCCAGCAAACGCTGTTTTGAACGCCTTAATGCAAGACTTACTACTTGTTAGAAAATGGATGTGTAACATTACAAACATGATAAAACAGCTTGTTATCACATCCAAACACTGTTTTCATTCAAAATATGAGTTTTCTTTTCATTCTTCAAAAGTTGCACTTTTGCCACAAGTTATGCTCAGAAACACTGTTTAGAGCTCTTACAACGCCAGCAAACGCTGTTTTGAACGCCTTAATGCAAGCCTTACTACTTGTTAGGAAATGGATGTGTAACATTACAAACATGATAAAACAGCTTGTTATCACATCCAAACACTGTTTTAGAACAAAATATGAGTTTTCTGTTCATTCTTCAAAAGTTGCACTTTTGCTCCAAGTTATGCTCAGAAACACTGTTTAGAGCGCTTACAGCGCCAGCAAACGCTGTTTTGAACGCCTTAATACAAGACTTACTACTTGTTTGGAAATGCATGTGTAACATTACAAACATGATAAAACAGCTTGTTATCACATCCAAACACTGTTTTAGAACAAAATATGAGTTTTCAGTTCATTCTTCAAAAGTTGCACTTTTGCTCCAAGTTATGCTCAGAAACACTGTTTAGAGCGCTTACAGCGCCAGCAAACGCTGTTTTGAACGCCTTAATACAAGACTTACTACTTGTTTGGAAATGCATGTGTAACATTACAAACATGATAAAACAACTTGTTATCACATCCAAACACTGTTTTAGAACAAAATATGAGTTTTCAGTTCATTCTTCAAAAGTTGCACTTTTGCTCCAAGTTATGCTCAGAAACACTGTTTAGAGCGCTTACAGCGCCAGCAAACGCTGTTTTGAACGCCTTAATGCAAGCCTTACCTACTTGTTAGGAAATGCATGTGTAACATTACAAACATGATAAAACAGCTTGTTATCACATCCAAACACTGTTTTAGAACAAAATATGAGTTTTCAGTTCATTCTTCAAAAGTTGCACTTTTGCTCCAAGTTATGCTCAGAAACACTGTTTAGAGCGCTTACAGCGCCAGCAAACGCTGTTTTGAACGCCTTAATGCAAGACTTACTACTTGTTAGAAAATGGATGTGTAACATTACAAACATGATAAAACAGCTTGTTATCACATCCAAACACTGTTTTCATTCAAAATATGAGTTTTCTTTTCATTCTTCAAAAGTTGCACTTTTGCCACAAGTTATGCTCAGAAACACTGTTTAGAGCGCTTACAGCTCCAGCAAACGCTGTTTTGAACGCCTTAATGCAAGCCTTACCTACTTGTTAGAAAATGGATGTGTAACATTACAAACATGATAAAACAGCTTGTTATCACATCCAAACACTGTTTTAGAACAAAATATGAGTTTTCAGTTCATTCTTCAAAAGTTGCACTTTTGCTCCAAGTTATGCTCAGAAACACTGTTTAGAGCGCTTACAGCGCCAGCAAACGCTGTTTTGAACGCCTTAATGCAAGACTTACTACTTGTTAGAAAATGGATGTGTAACATTACAAACATGATAAAACAGCGTGTTATCACATCCAAACACTGTTTTCATTCAAAATATGAGTTTTCTTTTCATTCTTCAAAAGTTGCACTTTTGCCACAAGTTATGCTCAGAAACACTGTTTAGAGCGCTTACAGCTCCAGCAAACGCTGTTTTGAACGCCTTAATGCAAGACTTACTACTTGTTAGAAAATGGATGTGTAACATTACAAACATGATAAAACAGCTTGTTATCACATCCAAACACTGTTTTAGAACAAAATATGAGTTTTCAGTTCATTCTTCAAAAGTTGCACTTTTGCTCCAAGTTATGCTCAGAAACACTGTTTAGAGCGCTTACAGCGCCAGCAAACGCTGTTTTGAACGCCTTAATGCAAGCCTTACCTACTTGTTAGAAAATGGATGTGTAACATTACAAACATGATAAAACAGCTTGTTATCACATCCAAACACTGTTTTAGAACAAAATATGAGTTTTCAGTTCATTCTTCAAAAGTTGCACTTTTGCTCCAAGTTATGCTCAGAAACACTGTTTAGAGCGCTTACAGCGCCAGCAAACGCTGTTTTGAACGCCTTAATGCAAGACTTACTACTTGTTAGAAAATGGATGTGTAACATTACAAACATGATAAAACAGCTTGTTATCACATCCAAACACTGTTTTCATTCAAAATATGAGTTTTCTTTTCATTCTTCAAAAGTTGCACTTTTGCCACAAGTTATGCTCAGAAACACTGTTTAGAGCGCTTACAGCGCCAGCAAACGCTGTTTTGAACGCCTTAATGCAAGCCTTACCTACTTGTTAGGAAATGCATGTGTAACATTACAAACATGATAAAACAGCTTGTTATCACATCCAAACACTGTTTTAGAACAAAATATGAGTTTTCAGTTCATTCTTCAAAAGTTGCACTTTTGCTCCAAGTTATGCTCAGAAACACTGTTTAGAGCGCTTACAGCGCCAGCAAACGCTGTTTTGAACGCCTTAATGCAAGCCTTACCTACTTGTTAGGAAATGCATGTGTAACATTACAAACATGATAAAACAGCTTGTTATCACATCCAAACACTGTTTTAGAACAAAATATGAGTTTTCAGTTCATTCTTCAAAAGTTGCACTTTTGCTCCAAGTTATGCTCAGAAACACTGTTTAGAGCGCTTACAGCGCCAGCAAACGCTGTTTTGAACGCCTTAATGCAAGACTTACTACTTGTTAGAAAATGGATGTGTAACATTACAAACATGATAAAACAGCTTGTTATCACATCCAAACACTGTTTTCATTCAAAATATGAGTTTTCTTTTCATTCTTCAAAAGTTGCACTTTTGCCACAAGTTATGCTCAGAAACACTGTTTAGAGCGCTTACAGCGCCAGCAAACGCTGTTTTGAACGCCTTAATGCAAGCCTTACCTACTTGTTAGGAAATGCATGTGTAACATTACAAACATGATAAAACAGCTTGTTATCACATCCAAACACTGTTTTAGAACAAAATATGAGTTTTCAGTTCATTCTTCAAAAGTTGCACTTTTGCTCCAAGTTATGCTCAGAAACACTGTTTAGAGCGCTTACAGCGCCAGCAAACGCTGTTTTGAACGCCTTAATGCAAGACTTACTACTTGTTAGAAAATGGATGTGTAACATTACAAACATGATAAAACAGCTTGTTATCACATCCAAACACTGTTTTCATTCAAAATATGAGTTTTCTTTTCATTCTTCAAAAGTTGCACTTTTGCCACAAGTTATGCTCAGAAACACTGTTTAGAGCGCTTACAGCTCCAGCAAACGCTGTTTTGAACGCCTTAATGCAAGCCTTACCTACTTGTTAGAAAATGGATGTGTAACATTACAAACATGATAAAACAGCTTGTTATCACATCCAAACACTGTTTTAGAACAAAATATGAGTTTTCAGTTCATTCTTCAAAAGTTGCACTTTTGCTCCAAGTTATGCTCAGAAACACTGTTTAGAGCGCTTACAGCGCCAGCAAACGCTGTTTTGAACGCCTTAATGCAAGACTTACTACTTGTTAGAAAATGGATGTGTAACATTACAAACATGATAAAACAGCTTGTTATCACATCCAAACACTGTTTTCATTCAAAATATGAGTTTTCTTTTCATTCTTCAAAAGTTGCACTTTTGCCACAAGTTATGCTCAGAAACACTGTTTAGAGCGCTTACAGCTCCAGCAAACGCTGTTTTGAACGCCTTAATGCAAGACTTACTACTTGTTAGAAAATGGATGTGTAACATTACAAACATGATAAAACAGCTTGTTATCACATCCAAACACTGTTTTAGAACAAAATATGAGTTTTCAGTTCATTCTTCAAAAGTTGCACTTTTGCTCCAAGTTATGCTCAGAAACACTGTTTAGAGCGCTTACAGCGCCAGCAAACGCTGTTTTGAACGCCTTAATGCAAGCCTTACCTACTTGTTAGAAAATGGATGTGTAACATTACAAACATGATAAAACAGCTTGTTATCACATCCAAACACTGTTTTAGAACAAAATATGAGTTTTCAGTTCATTCTTCAAAAGTTGCACTTTTGCTCCAAGTTATGCTCAGAAACACTGTTTAGAGCGCTTACAGCGCCAGCAAACGCTGTTTTGAACGCCTTAATGCAAGACTTACTACTTGTTAGAAAATGGATGTGTAACATTACAAACATGATAAAACAGCTTGTTATCACATCCAAACACTGTTTTCATTCAAAATATGAGTTTTCTTTTCATTCTTCAAAAGTTGCACTTTTGCCACAAGTTATGCTCAGAAACACTGTTTAGAGCTCTTACAACGCCAGCAAACGCTGTTTTGAACGCCTTAATGCAAGCCTTACTACTTGTTAGGTGTAACACATTACAAACATGATAAAACAGCTTGTTATCACATCCAAACACTGTTTTAGAACAAAATATGAGTTTTCAGTTCATTCTTCAAAAGTTGCACTTTTGCTCCAAGTTATGCTCAGAAACACTGTTTAGAGCGCTTACAGCGCCAGCAAACGCTGTTTTGAACGCCTTAATGCAAGACTTACTACTTGTTAGAAAATGGATGTGTAACATTACAAACATGATAAACAGCTTGTTATCACATCCAAACACTGTTTTCATTCAAAAGATGAGTTTTCTTTTCATTCTTCAAAAGTTGCACTTTTGCCACAAGTTATGCTCAGAAACACTGTTTAGAGCTCTTACAACGCCAGCAAACGCTGTTTTGAACGCCTTAATGCAAGCCTTACTACTTGTTAGGAAATGGATGTGTAACATTACAAACATGATAAAACAGCTTGTTATCACATCCAAACACTGTTTTAGAACAAAATATGAGTTTTCAGTTCATTCTTCAAAAGTTGCACTTTTGCTCCAAGTTATGCTCAGAAACACTGTTTAGAGCGCTTACAGCGCCAGCAAACGCTGTTTTGAACGCCTTAATGCAAGACTTACTACTTGTTAGAAAATGGATGTGTAACATTACAAACATGATAAAACAGCTTGTTATCACATCCAAACACTGTTTTCATTCAAAATATGAGTTTTCTTTTCATTCTTCAAAAGTTGCACTTTTGCCACAAGTTATGCTCAGAAACACTGTTTAGAGCTCTTACAACGCCAGCAAACGCTGTTTTGAACGCCTTAATGCAAGCCTTACTACTTGTTAGGAAATGCATGTGTAACATTACAAACATGATAAAACAGCTTGTTATCACATCCAAACACTGTTTTAGAACAAAATATGAGTTTTCAGTTCATTCTTCAAAAGTTGCACTTTTGCTCCAAGTTATGCTCAGAAACACTGTTTAGAGCGCTTACAGCGCCAGCAAACGCTGTTTTGAACGCCTTAATGCAAGACTTACTACTTGTTAGAAAATGGATGTGTAACATTACAAACATGATAAAACAGCTTGTTATCACATCCAAACACTGTTTTCATTCAAAATATGAGTTTTCTTTTCATTCTTCAAAAGTTGCACTTTTGCCACAAGTTATGCTCAGAAACACTGTTTAGAGCTCTTACAACGCCAGCAAACGCTGTTTTGAACGCCTTAATGCAAGCCTTACTACTTGTTAGGAAATGGATGTGTAACATTACAAACATGATAAAACAGCTTGTTAATCACATCCAAACACTGTTTTAGAACAAAATATGAGTTTTCAGTTCATTCTTCAAAAGTTGCACTTTTGCTCCAAGTTATGCTCAGAAACACTGTTTAGAGCGCTTACAGCGCCAGCAAACGCTGTTTTGAACGCCTTAATGCAAGACTTACTACTTGTTAGAAAATGGATGTGTAACATTACAAACATGATAAAACAGCTTGTTATCACATCCAAACACTGTTTTCATTCAAAATATGAGTTTTCTTTTCATTCTTCAAAAGTTGCACTTTTGCCACAAGTTATGCTCAGAAACACTGTTTAGAGCGCTTACAGCTCCAGCAAACGCTGTTTTGAACGCCTTAATGCAAGCCTTACCTACTTGTTAGAAAATGGATGTGTAACATTACAAACATGATAAAACAGCTTGTTATCACATCCAAACACTGTTTTAGAACAAAATATGAGTTTTCAGTTCATTCTTCAAAAGTTGCACTTTTGCTCCAAGTTATGCTCAGAAACACTGTTTAGAGCGCTTACAGCGCCAGCAAACGCTGTTTTGAACGCCTTAATGCAAGACTTACTACTTGTTAGAAAATGGATGTGTAACATTACAAACATGATAAAACAGCTTGTTATCACATCCAAACACTGTTTTCATTCAAAATATGAGTTTTCTTTTCATTCTTCAAAAGTTGCACTTTTGCCACAAGTTATGCTCAGAAACACTGTTTAGAGCGCTTACAGCTCCAGCAAACGCTGTTTTGAACGCCTTAATGCAAGACTTACTACTTGTTAGAAAATGGATGTGTAACATTACAAACATGATAAAACAGCTTGTTATCACATCCAAACACTGTTTTAGAACAAAATATGAGTTTTCAGTTCATTCTTCAAAAGTTGCACTTTTGCTCCAAGTTATGCTCAGAAACACTGTTTAGAGCGCTTACAGCGCCAGCAAACGCTGTTTTGAACGCCTTAATGCAAGCCTTACCTACTTGTTAGAAAATGGATGTGTAACATTACAAACATGATAAAACAGCTTGTTATCACATCCAAACACTGTTTTAGAACAAAATATGAGTTTTCAGTTCATTCTTCAAAAGTTGCACTTTTGCTCCAAGTTATGCTCAGAAACACTGTTTAGAGCGCTTACAGCGCCAGCAAACGCTGTTTTGAACGCCTTAATGCAAGACTTACTACTTGTTAGAAAATGGATGTGTAACATTACAAACATGATAAAACAGCTTGTTATCACATCCAAACACTGTTTTCATTCAAAATATGAGTTTTCTTTTCATTCTTCAAAAGTTGCACTTTTGCCACAAGTTATGCTCAGAAACACTGTTTAGAGCGCTTACAGCGCCAGCAAACGCTGTTTTGAACGCCTTAATGCAAGCCTTACCTACTTGTTAGGAAATGCATGTGTAACATTACAAACATGATAAAACAGCTTGTTATCACATCCAAACACTGTTTTAGAACAAAATATGAGTTTTCAGTTCATTCTTCAAAAGTTGCACTTTTGCTCCAAGTTATGCTCAGAAACACTGTTTAGAGCGCTTACAGCGCCAGCAAACGCTGTTTTGAACGCCTTAATGCAAGCCTTACCTACTTGTTAGGAAATGCATGTGTAACATTACAAACATGATAAAACAGCTTGTTATCACATCCAAACACTGTTTTAGAACAAAATATGAGTTTTCAGTTCATTCTTCAAAAGTTGCACTTTTGCTCCAAGTTATGCTCAGAAACACTGTTTAGAGCGCTTACAGCGCCAGCAAACGCTGTTTTGAACGCCTTAATGCAAGCCTTACCTACTTGTTAGGAAATGCATGTGTAACATTACAAACATGATAAAACAGCTTGTTATCACATCCAAACACTGTTTTAGAACAAAATATGAGTTTTCAGTTCATTCTTCAAAAGTTGCACTTTTGCTCCAAGTTATGCTCAGAAACACTGTTTAGAGCGCTTACAGCGCCAGCAAACGCTGTTTTGAACGCCTTAATGCAAGACTTACTACTTGTTAGAAAATGGATGTGTAACATTACAAACATGATAAAACAGCTTGTTAACACATCCAAACACTGTTTTCATTCAAAATATGAGTTTTCTTTTCATTCTTCAAAAGTTGCACTTTTGCCACAAGTTATGCTCAGAAACACTGTTTAGAGCGCTTACAGCGCCAGCAAACGCTGTTTTGAACGCCTTAATGCAAGCCTTACCTACTTGTTAGGAAATGCATGTGTAACATTACAAACATGATAAAACAGCTTGTTATCACATCCAAACACTGTTTTAGAACAAAATATGAGTTTTCAGTTCATTCTTCAAAAGTTGCACTTTTGCTCCAAGTTATGCTCAGAAACACTGTTTAGAGCGCTTACAGCGCCAGCAAACGCTGTTTTGAACGCCTTAATGCAAGACTTACTACTTGTTAGAAAATGGATGTGTAACATTACAAACATGATAAAACAGCTTGTTATCACATCCAAACACTGTTTTCATTCAAAATATGAGTTTTCTTTTCATTCTTCAAAAGTTGCACTTTTGCCACAAGTTATGCTCAGAAACACTGTTTAGAGCGCTTACAGCTCCAGCAAACGCTGTTTTGAACGCCTTAATGCAAGCCTTACCTACTTGTTAGAAAATGGATGTGTAACATTACAAACATGATAAAACAGCTTGTTATCACATCCAAACACTGTTTTAGAACAAAATATGAGTTTTCAGTTCATTCTTCAAAAGTTGCACTTTTGCTCCAAGTTATGCTCAGAAACACTGTTTAGAGCGCTTACAGCGCCAGCAAACGCTGTTTTGAACGCCTTAATGCAAGACTTACTACTTGTTAGAAAATGGATGTGTAACATTACAAACATGATAAAACAGCTTGTTATCACATCCAAACACTGTTTTCATTCAAAATATGAGTTTTCTTTTCATTCTTCAAAAGTTGCACTTTTGCCACAAGTTATGCTCAGAAACACTGTTTAGAGCGCTTACAGCTCCAGCAAACGCTGTTTTGAACGCCTTAATGCAAGACTTACTACTTGTTAGAAAATGGATGTGTAACATTACAAACATGATAAAACAGCTTGTTATCACATCCAAACACTGTTTTAGAACAAAATATGAGTTTTCAGTTCATTCTTCAAAAGTTGCACTTTTGCTCCAAGTTATGCTCAGAAACACTGTTTAGAGCGCTTACAGCGCCAGCAAACGCTGTTTTGAACGCCTTAATGCAAGACTTACTACTTGTTAGAAAATGGATGTGTAACATTACAAACATGATAAAACAGCTTGTTATCACATCCAAACACTGTTTTCATTCAAAATATGAGTTTTCTTTTCATTCTTCAAAAGTTGCACTTTTGCCACAAGTTATGCTCAGAAACACTGTTTAGAGCGCTTACAGCTCCAGCAAACGCTGTTTTGAACGCCTTAATGCAAGACTTACTACTTGTTAGAAAATGGATGTGTAACATTACAAACATGATAAAACAGCTTGTTATCACATCCAAACACTGTTTTAGAACAAAATATGAGTTTTCAGTTCATTCTTCAAAAGTTGCACTTTTGCTCCAAGTTATGCTCAGAAACACTGTTTAGAGCGCTTACAGCGCCAGCAAACGCTGTTTTGAACGCCTTAATGCAAGCCTTACCTACTTGTTAGAAAATGGATGTGTAACATTACAAACATGATAAAACAGCTTGTTATCACATCCAAACACTGTTTTAGAACAAAATATGAGTTTTCAGTTCATTCTTCAAAAGTTGCACTTTTGCTCCAAGTTATGCTCAGAAACACTGTTTAGAGCGCTTACAGCGCCAGCAAACGCTGTTTTGAACGCCTTAATGCAAGACTTACTACTTGTTAGAAAATGGATGTGTAACATTACAAACATGATAAAACAGCTTGTTATCACATCCAAACACTGTTTTCATTCAAAATATGAGTTTTCTTTTCATTCTTCAAAAGTTGCACTTTTGCCACAAGTTATGCTCAGAAACACTGTTTAGAGCGCTTACAGCGCCAGCAAACGCTGTTTTTGAACGCCTTAATGCAAGCCTTACCTACTTGTTAGGAAATGCATGTGTAACATTACAAACATGATAAAACAGCTTGTTATCACATCCAAACACTGTTTTAGAACAAAATATGAGTTTTCAGTTCATTCTTCAAAAGTTGCACTTTTGCTCCAAGTTATGCTCAGAAACACTGTTTAGAGCGCTTACAGCGCCAGCAAACGCTGTTTTGAACGCCTTAATGCAAGCCTTACCTACTTGTTAGGAAATGCATGTGTAACATTACAAACATGATAAAACAGCTTGTTATCACATCCAAACACTGTTTTAGAACAAAATATGAGTTTTCAGTTCATTCTTCAAAAGTTGCACTTTTGCTCCAAGTTATGCTCAGAAACACTGTTTAGAGCGCTTACAGCGCCAGCAAACGCTGTTTTGAACGCCTTAATGCAAGACTTACTACTTGTTAGAAAATGGATGTGTAACATTACAAACATGATAAAACAGCTTGTTATCACATCCAAACACTGTTTTCATTCAAAATATGAGTTTTCTTTTCATTCTTCAAAAGTTGCACTTTTGCCACAAGTTATGCTCAGAAACACTGTTTAGAGCTCTTACAACGCCAGCAAACGCTGTTTTGAACGCCTTAATGCAAGCCTTACTACTTGTTAGGAAATGGATGTGTAACATTACAAACATGATAAAACAGCTTGTTATCACATCCAAACACTGTTTTAGAACAAAATATGAGTTTTCAGTTCATTCTTCAAAAGTTGCACTTTTGCTCCAAGTTATGCTCAGAAACACTGTTTAGAGCGCTTACAGCGCCAGCAAACGCTGTTTTGAACGCCTTAATGCAAGACTTACTACTTGTTAGAAAATGGATGTGTAACATTACAAACATGATAAAACAGCTTGTTATCACATCCAAACACTGTTTTCATTCAAAATATGAGTTTTCTTTTCATTCTTCAAAAGTTGCACTTTTGCCACAAGTTATGCTCAGAAACACTGTTTAGAGCTCTTACAACGCCAGCAAACGCTGTTTTGAACGCCTTAATGCAAGCCTTACTACTTGTTAGGAAATGCATGTGTAACATTACAAACATGATAAAACAGCTTGTTATCACATCCAAACACTGTTTTAGAACAAAATATGAGTTTTCAGTTCATTCTTCAAAAGTTGCACTTTTGCTCCAAGTTATGCTCAGAAACACTGTTTAGAGCGCTTACAGCGCCAGCAAACGCTGTTTTTGAACGCCTTAATGCAAGACTTACTACTTGTTAGAAAATGGATGTGTAACATTACAAACATGATAAAACAGCTTGTTATCACATCCAAACACTGTTTTCATTCAAAATATGAGTTTTCTTTTCATTCTTCAAAAGTTGCACTTTTGCCACAAGTTATGCTCAGAAACACTGTTTAGAGCGCTTACAGCGCCAGCAAACGCTGTTTTTGAACGCCTTAATGCAAGACATACTACTTGTTAGAAAATGGATGTGTAACATTACAAACATGATAAAACAGCTTGTTATCACATCCAAACACTGTTTTAGAACAAAATATGAGTTTTCAGTTCATTCTTCAAAAGTTGCACTTTTGCTCCAAGTTATGCTCAGAAACACTGTTTAGAGCGCTTACAGCGCCAGCAAACGCTGTTTTGAACGCCTTAATGCAAGCCTTACCTACTTGTTAGGAAATGCATGTGTAACATTACAAACATGATAAAACAGCTTGTTATCACATCCAAACACTGTTTTAGAACAAAATATGAGTTTTCAGTTCATTCTTCAAAAGTTGCACTTTTGCTCCAAGTTATGCTCAGAAACACTGTTTAGAGCGCTTACAGCGCCAGCAAACGCTGTTTTGAACGCCTTAATGCAAGACTTACTACTTGTTAGAAAATGGATGTGTAACATTACAAACATGATAAAACAGCTTGTTATCACATCCAAACACTGTTTTCATTCAAAATATGAGTTTTCTTTTCATTCTTCAAAAGTTGCACTTTTGCCACAAGTTATGCTCAGAAACACTGTTTAGAGCTCTTACAACGCCAGCAAACGCTGTTTTGAACGCCTTAATGCAAGCCTTACTACTTGTTAGGAAATGGATGTGTAACATTACAAACATGATAAAACAGCTTGTTATCACATCCAAACACTGTTTTAGAACAAAATATGAGTTTTCTGTTCATTCTTCAAAAGTTGCACTTTTGCTCCAAGTTATGCTCAGAAACACTGTTTAGAGCGCTTACAGCGCCAGCAAACGCTGTTTTGAACGCCTTAATACAAGACTTACTACTTGTTTGGAAATGCATGTGTAACATTACAAACATGATAAAACAGCTTGTTATCACATCCAAACACTGTTTTAGAACAAAATATGAGTTTTCAGTTCATTCTTCAAAAGTTGCACTTTTGCTCCAAGTTATGCTCAGAAACACTGTTTAGAGCGCTTACAGCGCCAGCAAACGCTGTTTTGAACGCCTTAATACAAGACTTACTACTTGTTTGGAAATGCATGTGTAACATTACAAACATGATAAAACAACTTGTTATCACATCCAAACACTGTTTTAGAACAAAATATGAGTTTTCAGTTCATTCTTCAAAAGTTGCACTTTTGCTCCAAGTTATGCTCAGAAACACTGTTTAGAGCGCTTACAGCGCCAGCAAACGCTGTTTTGAACGCCTTAATGCAAGCCTTACCTACTTGTTAGGAAATGCATGTGTAACATTACAAACATGATAAAACAGCTTGTTATCACATCCAAACACTGTTTTAGAACAAAATATGAGTTTTCAGTTCATTCTTCAAAAGTTGCACTTTTGCTCCAAGTTATGCTCAGAAACACTGTTTAGAGCGCTTACAGCGCAGCAAACGCTGTTTTGAACGCCTTAATGCAAGACTTACTACTTGTTAGAAAATGGATGTGTAACATTACAAACATGATAAAACAGCTTGTTATCACATCCAAACACTGTTTTCATTCAAAATATGAGTTTTCTTTTCATTCTTCAAAAGTTGCACTTTTGCCACAAGTTATGCTCAGAAACACTGTTTAGAGCTCTTACAACGCCAGCAAACGCTGTTTTGAACGCCTTAATGCAAGCCTTACTACTTGTTAGGAAATGGATGTGTAACATTACAAACATGATAAAACAGCTTGTTATCACATCCAAACACTGTTTTAGAACAAAATATGAGTTTTCAGTTCATTCTTCAAAAGTTGCACTTTTGCTCCAAGTTATGCTCAGAAACACTGTTTTAGAGCGCTTACAGCGCCAGCAAACGCTGTTTTGAACGCCTTAATGCAAGACTTACTACTTGTTAGAAAATGGATGTGTAACATTACAAACATGATAAAACAGCTTGTTATCACATCCAAACACTGTTTTCATTCAAATATGAGTTTTCTTTTCATTCTTCAAAAGTTGCACTTTTGCCACAAGTTATGCTCAGAAACACTGTTTAGAGCGCTTACAGCGCCAGCAAACGCTGTTTTGAACGCCTTAATGCAAGCCTTACCTACTTGTTAGGAAATGCATGTGTAACATTACAAACATGATAAAACAGCTTGTTATCACATCCAAACACTGTTTTAGAACAAAATATGAGTTTTCAGTTCATTCTTCAAAAGTTGCACTTTTGCTCCAAGTTATGCTCAGAAACGCTGTTTTGAACGCCTTAATGCAAGCCTTACCTACTTGTTAGGAAATGCATGTGTAACATTACAAACATGATAAAACAGCTTGTTATCACATCCAAACACTGTTTTAGAACAAAATATGAGTTTTCAGTTCATTCTTCAAAAGTTGCACTTTTGCTCCAAGTTATGCTCAGAAACACTGTTTAGAGCGCTTACAGCGCCAGCAAACGCTGTTTTGAACGCCTTAATGCAAGACTTACTACTTGTTAGAAAATGGATGTGTAACATTAGAAACATGATAAAACAGCTTGTTATCACATCCAAACACTGTTTTCATTCAAAATATGAGTTTTCTTTTCATTCTTCAAAAGTTGCACTTTTGCCACAAGTTATGCTCAGAAACACTGTTTAGAGCTCTTACAACGCCAGCAAACGCTGTTTTGAACGCCTTAATGCAAGCCTTACTACTTGTTAGGAAATGGATGTGTAACATTACAAACATGATAAAACAGCTTGTTATCACATCCAAACACTGTTTTAGAACAAAATATGAGTTTTCAGTTCATTCTTCAAAAGTTGCACTTTTGCTCCAAGTTATGCTCAGAAACACTGTTTAGAGTGCTTACAGCGCCAGCAAACGCTGTTTTGAACGCCTTAATGCAAGACTTACTACTTGTTAGAAAATGGATGTGTAACATTACAAACATGATAAAACAGCTTGTTATCACATCCAAACACTGTTTTCATTCAAAATATGAGTTTTCTTTTCATTCTTCAAAAGTTGCACTTTTGCCACAAGTTATGCTCAGAAACACTGTTTAGAGCGCTTACAGCTCCAGCAAACGCTGTTTTGAACGCCTTAATGCAAGCCTTACCTACTTGTTAGAAAATGGATGTGTAACATTACAAACATGATAAAACAGCTTGTTATCACATCCAAACACTGTTTTAGAACAAAATATGAGTTTTCAGTTCATTCTTCAAAAGTTGCACTTTTGCTCCAAGTTATGCTCAGAAACACTGTTTAGAGCGCTTACAGCGCCAGCAAACGCTGTTTTGAACGCCTTAATGCAAGACTTACTACTTGTTAGAAAATGGATGTGTAACATTACAAACATGATAAAACAGCTTGTTATCACATCCAAACACTGTTTTCATTCAAAATATGAGTTTTCTTTTCATTCTTCAAAAGTTGCACTTTTGCCACAAGTTATGCTCAGAAACACTGTTTAGAGCGCTTACAGCTCCAGCAAACGCTGTTTTGAACGCCTTAATGCAAGACTTACTACTTGTTAGAAAATGGATGTGTAACATTACAAACATGATAAAACAGCTTGTTATCACATCCAAACACTGTTTTAGAACAAAATATGAGTTTTCAGTTCATTCTTCAAAAGTTGCACTTTTGCTCCAAGTTATGCTCAGAAACACTGTTTAGAGCGCTTACAGCGCCAGCAAACGCTGTTTTGAACGCCTTAATGCAAGCCTTACCTACTTGTTAGAAAATGGATGTGTAACATTACAAACATGATAAAACAGCTTGTTATCACATCCAAACACTGTTTTAGAACAAAATATGAGTTTTCAGTTCATTCTTCAAAAGTTGCACTTTTGCTCAAGTTATGCTCAGAAACACTGTTTAGAGCGCTTACAGCGCCAGCAAACGCTGTTTTGAACGCCTTAATGCAAGACTTACTACTTGTTAGAAAATGGATGTGTAACATTACAAACATGATAAAACAGCTTGTTATCACATCCAAACACTGTTTTTCATTCAAAATATGAGTTTTCTTTTCATTCTTCAAAAGTTGCACTTTTGCCACAAGTTATGCTCAGAAACACTGTTTAGAGCGCTTACAGCGCCAGCAAACGCTGTTTTGAACGCCTTAATGCAAGCCTTACCTACTTGTTAGGAAATGCATGTGTAACATTACAAACATGATAAAACAGCTTGTTATCACATCCAAACACTGTTTTAGAACAAAATATGAGTTTTCAGTTCATTCTTCAAAAGTTGCACTTTTGCTCCAAGTTATGCTCAGAAACACTGTTTAGAGCGCTTACAGCGCCAGCAAACGCTGTTTTGAACGCCTTAATGCAAGCCTTACCTACTTGTTAGGAAATGCATGTGTAACATTACAAACATGATAAAACAGCTTGTTATCACATCCAAACACTGTTTTAGAACAAAATATGAGTTTTCAGTTCATTCTTCAAAAGTTGCACTTTTGCTCCAAGTTATGCTCAGAAACACTGTTTAGAGCGCTTACAGCGCCAGCAAACGCTGTTTTGAACGCCTTAATGCAAGACTTACTACTTGTTAGAAAATGGATGTGTAACATTACAAACATGATAAAACAGCTTGTTATCACATCCAAACACTGTTTTCATTCAAAATATGAGTTTTCTTTTCATTCTTCAAAAGTTGCACTTTTGCCACAAGTTATGCTCAGAAACACTGTTTAGAGCTCTTACAACGCCAGCAAACGCTGTTTTGAACGCCTTAATGCAAGCCTTACTACTTGTTAGGAAATGGATGTGTAACATTACAAACATGATAAAACAGCTTGTTATCACATCCAAACACTGTTTTAGAACAAAATATGAGTTTTCAGTTCATTCTTCAAAAGTTGCACTTTTGCTCCAAGTTATGCTCAGAAACACTGTTTAGAGCGCTTACAGCGCCAGCAAACGCTGTTTTGAACGCCTTAATGCAAGACTTACTACTTGTTAGAAAATGGATGTGTAACATTACAAACATGATAAAACAGCTTGTTATCACATCCAAACACTGTTTTCATTCAAAATATGAGTTTTCTTTTCATTCTTCAAAAGTTGCACTTTTGCCACAAGTTATGCTCAGAAACACTGTTTAGAGCGCTTACAGCGCCAGCAAACGCTGTTTTGAACGCCTTAATGCAAGCCTTACCTACTTGTTAGGAAATGCATGTGTAACATTACAAACATGATAAAACAGCTTGTTATCACATCCAAACACTGTTTTAGAACAAAATATGAGTTTTCAGTTCATTCTTCAAAAGTTGCACTTTTGCTCCAAGTTATGCTCAGAAACGCTGTTTTGAACGCCTTAATGCAAGCCTTACCTACTTGTTAGGAAATGCATGTGTAACATTACAAACATGATAAAACAGCTTGTTATCACATCCAAACACTGTTTTAGAACAAAATATGAGTTTTCAGTTCATTCTTCAAAAGTTGCACTTTTGCTCCAAGTTATGCTCAGAAACACTGTTTAGAGCGCTTACAGCGCCAGCAAACGCTGTTTTGAACGCCTTAATGCAAGACTTACTACTTGTTAGAAAATGGATGTGTAACATTAGAAACATGATAAAACAGCTTGTTATCACATCCAAACACTGTTTTCATTCAAAATATGAGTTTTCTTTTCATTCTTCAAAAGTTGCACTTTTGCCACAAGTTATGCTCAGAAACACTGTTTAGAGCTCTTACAACGCCAGCAAACGCTGTTTTGAACGCCTTAATGCAAGCCTTACTACTTGTTAGGAAATGGATGTGTAACATTACAAACATGATAAAACAGCTTGTTATCACATCCAAACACTGTTTTAGAACAAAATATGAGTTTTCAGTTCATTCTTCAAAAGTTGCACTTTTGCTCCAAGTTATGCTCAGAAACACTGTTTAGAGCGCTTACAGCGCCAGCAAACGCTGTTTTGAACGCCTTAATGCAAGACTTACTACTTGTTAGAAAATGGATGTGTAACATTACAAACATGATAAAACAGCTTGTTATCACATCCAAACACTGTTTTCATTCAAAATATGAGTTTTCTTTTCATTCTTCAAAAGTTGCACTTTTGCCACAAGTTATGCTCAGAAACACTGTTTAGAGCGCTTACAGCTCCAGCAAACGCTGTTTTGAACGCCTTAATGCAAGCCTTACCTACTTGTTAGAAAATGGATGTGTAACATTACAAACATGATAAAACAGCTTGTTATCACATCCAAACACTGTTTTAGAACAAAATATGAGTTTTCAGTTCATTCTTCAAAAGTTGCACTTTTGCTCCAAGTTATGCTCAGAAACACTGTTTAGAGCGCTTACAGCGCCAGCAAACGCTGTTTTGAACGCCTTAATGCAAGACTTACTACTTGTTAGAAAATGGATGTGTAACATTACAAACATGATAAAACAGCTTGTTATCACATCCAAACACTGTTTTCATTCAAAATATGAGTTTTCTTTTCATTCTTCAAAAGTTGCACTTTTGCCACAAGTTATGCTCAGAAACACTGTTTAGAGCGCTTACAGCTCCAGCAAACGCTGTTTTGAACGCCTTAATGCAAGACTTACTACTTGTTAGAAAATGGATGTGTAACATTACAAACATGATAAAACAGCTTGTTATCACATCCAAACACTGTTTTAGAACAAAATATGAGTTTTCAGTTCATTCTTCAAAAGTTGCACTTTTGCTCCAAGTTATGCTCAGAAACACTGTTTAGAGCGCTTACAGCGCCAGCAAACGCTGTTTTGAACGCCTTAATGCAAGCCTTACCTACTTGTTAGAAAATGGATGTGTAACATTACAAACATGATAAAACAGCTTGTTATCACATCCAAACACTGTTTTAGAACAAAATATGAGTTTTCAGTTCATTCTTCAAAAGTTGCACTTTTGCTCCAAGTTATGCTCAGAAACACTGTTTAGAGCGCTTACAGCGCCAGCAAACGCTGTTTTGAACGCCTTAATGCAAGACTTACTACTTGTTAGAAAATGGATGTGTAACATTACAAACATGATAAAACAGCTTGTTATCACATCCAAACACTGTTTTCATTCAAAATATGAGTTTTCTTTTCATTCTTCAAAAGTTGCACTTTTGCCACAAGTTATGCTCAGAAACACTGTTTAGAGCGCTTACAGCGCCAGCAAACGCTGTTTTGAACGCCTTAATGCAAGCCTTACCTACTTGTTAGGAAATGCATGTGTAACATTACAAACATGATAAAACAGCTTGTTATCACATCCAAACACTGTTTTAGAACAAAATATGAGTTTTCAGTTCATTCTTCAAAAGTTGCACTTTTGCTCCAAGTTATGCTCAGAAACACTGTTTAGAGCGCTTACAGCGCCAGCAAACGCTGTTTTGAACGCCTTAATGCAAGCCTTACCTACTTGTTAGGAAATGCATGTGTAACATTACAAACATGATAAAACAGCTTGTTATCACATCCAAACACTGTTTTAGAACAAAATATGAGTTTTCAGTTCATTCTTCAAAAGTTGCACTTTTGCTCCAAGTTATGCTCAGAAACACTGTTTAGAGCGCTTACAGCGCCAGCAAACGCTGTTTTGAACGCCTTAATGCAAGCCTTACCTACTTGTTAGAAAATGGATGTGTAACATTACAAACATGATAAAACAGCTTGTTATCACATCCAAACACTGTTTTAGAACAAAATATGAGTTTTCAGTTCATTCTTCAAAAGTTGCACTTTTGCTCCAAGTTATGCTCAGAAACACTGTTTAGAGCGCTTACAGCGCCAGCAAACGCTGTTTTGAACGCCTTAATGCAAGACTTACTACTTGTTAGAAAATGGATGTGTAACATTACAAACATGATAAAACAGCTTGTTATCACATCCAAACACTGTTTTCATTCAAAATATGAGTTTTCTTTTCATTCTTCAAAAGTTGCACTTTTGCCACAAGTTATGCTCAGAAACACTGTTTAGAGCGCTTACAGCGCCAGCAAACGCTGTTTTGAACGCCTTAATGCAAGCCTTACCTACTTGTTAGGAAATGCATGTGTAACATTACAAACATGATAAAACAGCTTGTTATCACATCCAAACACTGTTTTAGAACAAAATATGAGTTTTCAGTTCATTCTTCAAAAGTTGCACTTTTGCTCCAAGTTATGCTCAGAAAACACTGTTTAGAGCGCTTACAGCGCCAGCAAACGCTGTTTTGAACGCCTTAATGCAAGCCTTACCTACTTGTTAGGAAATGCATGTGTAACATTACAAACATGATAAAACAGCTTGTTATCACATCCAAACACTGTTTTAGAACAAAATATGAGTTTTCAGTTCATTCTTCAAAAGTTGCACTTTTGCTCCAAGTTTATGCTCAGAAACACTGTTTAGAGCGCTTACAGCGCCAGCAAACGCTGTTTTGAACGCCTTAATGCAAGACTTACTACTTGTTAGAAAATGGATGTGTAACATTACAAACATGATAAAACAGCTTGTTATCACATCCAAACACTGTTTTCATTCAAAATATGAGTTTTCTTTTCATTCTTCAAAAGTTGCACTTTTGCCACAAGTTATGCTCAGAAACACTGTTTAGAGCGCTTACAGCTCCAGCAAACGCTGTTTTGAACGCCTTAATGCAAGACTTACTACTTGTTAGAAAATGGATGTGTAACATTACAAACATGATAAAACAGCTTGTTATCACATCCAAACACTGTTTTAGAACAAAATATGAGTTTTCAGTTCATTCTTCAAAAGTTGCACTTTTGCTCCAAGTTATGCTCAGAAACACTGTTTAGAGCGCTTACAGCGCCAGCAAACGCTGTTTTGAACGCCTTAATGCAAGCCTTACCTACTTGTTAGAAAATGGATGTGTAACATTACAAACATGATAAAACAGCTTGTTATCACATCCAAACACTGTTTTAGAACAAAATATGAGTTTTCAGTTCATTCTTCAAAAGTTGCACTTTTGCTCCAAGTTATGCTCAGAAACACTGTTTAGAGCGCTTACAGCGCCAGCAAACGCTGTTTTGAACGCCTTAATGCAAGACTTACTACTTGTTAGAAAATGGATGTGTAACATTACAAACATGATAAAACAGCTTGTTATCACATCCAAACACTGTTTTCATTCAAAATATGAGTTTTCTTTTCATTCTTCAAAAGTTGCACTTTTGCCACAAGTTATGCTCAGAAACACTGTTTAGAGCGCTTACAGCGCCAGCAAACGCTGTTTTGAACGCCTTAATGCAAGACTTACTACTTGTTAGAAAATGGATGTGTAACATTACAAACATGATAAAACAGCTTGTTATCACATCCAAACACTGTTTTAGAACAAAATATGAGTTTTCAGTTCATTCTTCAAAAGTTGCACTTTTGCTCCAAGTTATGCTCAGAAACACTGTTTAGAGCGCTTACAGCGCCAGCAAACGCTGTTTTGAACGCCTTAATGCAAGCCTTACCTACTTGTTAGGAAATGCATGTGTAACATTACAAACATGATAAAACAGCTTGTTATCACATCCAAACACTGTTTTAGAACAAAATATGAGTTTTCAGTTCATTCTTCAAAAGTTGCACTTTTGCTCCAAGTTATGCTCAGAAACACTGTTTAGAGCGCTTACAGCGCCAGCAAACGCTGTTTTGAACGCCTTAATGCAAGCCTTACTACTTGTTAGGAAATGGATGTGTAACATTACAAACATGATAAAACAGCTTGTTATCACATCCAAACACTGTTTTAGAACAAAATATGAGTTTTCAGTTCATTCTTCAAAAGTTGCACTTTTGCTCCAAGTTATGCTCAGAAACACTGTTTAGAGCGCTTACAGCGCCAGCAAACGCTGTTTTGAACGCCTTAATGCAAGCCTTACCTACTTGTTAGAAAATGGATGTGTAACATTACAAACATGATAAAACAGCTTGTTATCACATCCAAACACTGTTTTAGAACAAAATATGAGTTTTCAGTTCATTCTTCAAAAGTTGCACTTTTGCTCCAAGTTATGCTCAGAAACACTGTTTAGAGCGCTTACAGCGCCAGCAAACGCTGTTTTGAACGCCTTAATGCAAGACTTACTACTTGTTAGAAAATGGATGTGTAACATTACAAACATGATAAAACAGCTTGTTATCACATCCAAACACTGTTTTCATTCAAAATATGAGTTTTCTTTTCATTCTTCAAAAGTTGCACTTTTGCCACAAGTTATGCTCAGAAACACTGTTTAGAGCGCTTACAGCGCCAGCAAACGCTGTTTTGAACGCCTTAATGCAAGCCTTACCTACTTGTTAGGAAATGCATGTGTAACATTACAAACATGATAAAACAGCTTGTTATCACATCCAAACACTGTTTTAGAACAAAATATGAGTTTTCAGTTCATTCTTCAAAAGTTGCACTTTTGCTCCAAGTTATGCTCAGAAACACTGTTTAGAGCGCTTACAGCGCCAGCAAACGCTGTTTTGAACGCCTTAATGCAAGACTTACTACTTGTTAGAAAATGGATGTGTAACATTACAAACATGATAAAACAGCTTGTTATCACATCCAAACACTGTTTTCATTCAAAATATGAGTTTTCTTTCATTCTTCAAAAGTTGCACTTTTGCCACAAGTTATGCTCAGAAACACTGTTTAGAGCGCTTACAGCTCCAGCAAACGCTGTTTTGAACGCCTTAATGCAAGCCTTACCTACTTGTTAGAAAATGGATGTGTAACATTACAAACATGATAAAACAGCTTGTTATCACATCCAAACACTGTTTTAGAACAAAATATGAGTTTTCAGTTCATTCTTCAAAAGTTGCACTTTTGCTCCAAGTTATGCTCAGAAACACTGTTTAGAGCGCTTACAGCGCCAGCAAACGCTGTTTTGAACGCCTTAATGCAAGACTTACTACTTGTTAGAAAATGGATGTGTAACATTACAAACATGATAAAACAGCTTGTTATCACATCCAAACACTGTTTTCATTCAAAATATGAGTTTTCTTTTCATTCTTCAAAAGTTGCACTTTTGCCACAAGTTATGCTCAGAAACACTGTTTAGAGCGCTTACAGCTCCAGCAAACGCTGTTTTGAACGCCTTAATGCAAGACTTACTACTTGTTAGAAAATGGATGTGTAACATTACAAACATGATAAAACAGCTTGTTATCACATCCAAACACTGTTTTAGAACAAAATATGAGTTTTCAGTTCATTCTTCAAAAGTTGCACTTTTGCTCCAAGTTATGCTCAGAAACACTGTTTAGAGCGCTTACAGCGCCAGCAAACGCTTGTTTTGAACGCCTTAATGCAAGCCTTACCTACTTGTTAGAAAATGGATGTGTAACATTACAAACATGATAAAACAGCTTGTTATCACATCCAAACACTGTTTTAGAACAAAATATGAGTTTTCAGTTCATTCTTCAAAAGTTGCACTTTTGCTCCAAGTTATGCTCAGAAACACTGTTTAGAGCGCTTACAGCGCCAGCAAACGCTGTTTTGAACGCCTTAATGCAAGACTTACTACTTGTTAGAAAATGGATGTGTAACATTACAAACATGATAAAACAGCTTGTTATCACATCCAAACACTGTTTTCATTCAAAATATGAGTTTTCTTTTCATTCTTCAAAAGTTGCACTTTTGCCACAAGTTATGCTCAGAAACACTGTTTAGAGCGCTTACAGCGCCAGCAAACGCTGTTTTGAACGCCTTAATGCAAGCCTTACCCACTTGTTAGGAAATGCATGTGTAACATTACAAACATGATAAAACAGCTTGTTATCACATCCAAACACTGTTTTAGAACAAAATATGAGTTTTCAGTTCATTCTTCAAAAGTTGCACTTTTGCTCCAAGTTATGCTCAGAAACACTGTTTAGAGCGCTTACAGCGCCAGCAAACGCTGTTTTGAACGCCTTAATGCAAGACTTACTACTTGTTAGAAAATGGATGTGTAACATTACAAACATGATAAAACAGCTTGTTATCACATCCAAACACTGTTTTAGAACAAAATATGAGTTTTCAGTTCATTCTTCAAAAGTTGCACTTTTGCTCCAAGTTATGCTCAGAAACACTGTTTAGAGCGCTTACAGCGCCAGCAAACGCTGTTTTGAACGCCTTAATGCAAGCCTTACCTACTTGTTAGAAAATGGATGTGTAACATTACAAAACATGATAAAACAGCTTGTTATCACATCCAAACACTGTTTTAGAACAAAATATGAGTTTTCAGTTCATTCTTCAAAAGTTGCACTTTTGCTCCAAGTTATGCTCAGAAACACTGTTTAGAGCGCTTACAGCGCCAGCAAACGCTGTTTTGAACGCCTTAATACAAGACTTACTACTTGTTAGGAAATGCATGTGTAACATTACAAACATGATAAAACAGCTTGTTATCACATCCAAACACTGTTTTAGAACAAAATATG